>NC_054881.1:25514274-25786774 GCF_018320785.1 Cheilinus undulatus | reverse complement strand
TGTTTAGCCTTGATTCATTGGTTCATGCAAAGGAACACAGACACATTGCATGGAATTTAGATTAATATAAAGATCTAATTTAAAGAGCGCAAATAGCAAATCAGTCTCTCTCCTTAAAAATGTCTTTTTTACATACTAGGTTAGTTATTTTAGACTACTGTGAGTGTTCAAAGATTTATAGAGTTAATGTCCACTTTTTACACAAGAGCTTCTTGTTTTCCTCTCTTTTCAACCTTCTCTCTTCCTCTTTTTCGACTTTCCTCACATCTCTTTCAGGCTGGCGCGAGATGCCCCCGACAGATGCACCAGTCACTTTGATGCAGTGGCCCAGATTCGAGGGGAGGCCTTCTTTTTCAAAGGTACCAAGTCACAGAGGGAGACAGTCAGACACAGAGCCACAGAGCTGTGTGGGGAGAAATAAAAAGAAATTAGCTAAATGAGCGGAAGTTGGAGGAGGGAGAGCAAATTAAAAAAAAAGGAGAGAGAGAAGGAACTGGGTGGATGTAGATGCCCGGCTGAGCCTGTTGAGCCCTGCTGAGAGTCTGCAGTCCAAAAATTACATCAGGTTTTCATGCCTGCCCTCTGGAGGAATGACCTGCAGCATCACACTGACAACAGAAACAAGAAGCAGACTCTCCTGCCTTCAGCGGCAGATGTCTCGGCAAAGTATGCTGAACTTTAGCTGACATTTTTGAACCTTTTTTGAATTTTTTATATAACTTACAAAAGATGACATTGAAAGTTTACAAATCATTGTTTCAATCGTTTTGCCCTTTGTATGTTAGTTTTTTCAGACATTTGAATAAATAGCAAGGTAGATTGTGATTCTGCCTGCAGTCCAGGTCTACCTGTGTGCCTCAAGCTCCTAAATTTAAGTCCTTCACACATGACTTAACTTTTTATCTTTGAGTCCTTTTTGATGGACAGCGTTATGTATTTTTCATGCTTTTGAAAACTCTTTTCAACCAGCCTTGGGCCTGTTTTGAAATACCAGCATTCTCTAGTAAAATAGCTGAAGCTAAAAACAAAAATAAATCTCTCTTTGATAATCAGTCTCAGTCAATCAAACTTTATTTCCATTTTCCATTAGCTCCAATTTGCAACCAAAGTTATCTCAAGTTTTACAAAGAGAGTAAATCAAGCTCATACTCTTAGTTCCATCATTTACATAAACCCAAAAGAATCCATTTTGAGCTTGGCAATTAGCAGTATTAAGCAAAGTTTCAGTGGCAAGAACACCTTGAGCAGATCCAGACTCGTGTTCATCAAATATCTATTTTCTGTTCTTGCTCAAGTCCAGTGGTGGCTGCTGAGCTCTGTTGGAAGAAAGCTGCAACTGTGGGGTCAGCTGAAAAGAATTTTTGATATTGAATAAGCAGAGTTAAAGGCAGGCAGCGCCCCCTCCTGTTCAAACAACACCATGACACAAATTGTACTGTATTGATTAAGATCTATCTTTATTTGTATTGGTTTTTAGCCAATTTGGGATACATCCATTCATCCCTATCTGGTTATATTTCCATTATTCTTACAGGTTTAAATGGAACATATCCATCCCAGCGATATAGACAGGCATGTTTGTGGCCTTTGAATATAACACAGTGCAGATGTGGATAATTGTGGACATGATAAATCAATTCACTCCGAACTTTCTGTCATTTTTGTTCCTGCTATTGTGTGGACTGTTGCATCCTGCCCTTACCTTCACTCCCCCTACATGTGTCGTTTCTACATCGTGTTAATTTTTGAGGCTGTGCACAATGAATCCGTCATGCAAACACATGCACGTGGCTACTATTACTATTACTGTTTAGAAAGGAACCATGAGAGACTGTTTAAAAAAATGACATTCACTGCAATGAGTTCTAAACAACATTGTTATCATAAATTATATATCAAGAAATTGTATTTAATTTGTATTTCTGATCATGCTGATTTTAATGTACAACGACTTTTTGCAAGAAGGGATTCCAGTTTGGTAACCTCAGCATTATATACATTACTGTCAGGCAAGTTAGGTAAGAAATTCTAATAAAATTGTCCTCTTCCTAATAGGAAAGTATTTCTGGCGACTAACTCGAGAGAAACACCTGGTGTCTTTACGCCCGGCTCAGATCCATCGTTTCTGGCGGGGCCTCCCTACCAACCTGGACAGTGTGGATGCTGTTTACGAGAGACCAGGAGACCATAAAATTGTATTTTTTAAAGGTACATGTCTGGAGAAAATCTACTTCCAAATATGGTTTCAGATCCTTTATTTAGTTTTTTTTATGTACAAAAAGTTATTTGGTTCAAACTGTGTTAGTTTGTTTATTTTCTGACAAAAGTATACAATACTTCTTTAGTTTAGATTGAAATCTTTTTTTTTATTTCTGCATGTAACGAGGCAGCAATCTTTCTTGAACACTGATGCATGCATTATTCCTAGAGACAGCATATCCACACAAGGGGTTTTGAAGAAAAGCAGATGACCTAGAGACTTTTTATATATCCATTCAGTAAGGACTCAAAACAAAAGAGATTGCTCTCGCCTTTCTTTCAACACCACCGTTGACTTTGAGGAAAGTTTTTTCTCGAGTGGAAAGACCAGCCATACATTTTATATAGAACTTATTTAAGATTAAGGACAGTTTTATATGAAAAATGAAGCAGTTGTCCTGGCAGAGAATGCCTTTCACTGACTGCATTACAAGAAATGTATGAACATTTTTTAATGTATAGAGGGTGTGCTGCATTTATTTTTCCACATGAATAACTAAAATAATACTGTCCCTATGGTGTGAAATGAATTAAACTGTATATCTTAATATAGATTTTCTGTCCACCGCCAGGGTTGAAGTACTGGGTATTTAAAGATAATATCGTAGAGGAGGGTTACCCTCGTCCAATCAGTGACTTCGGCCTTCCCTCTGACGGTGTGGATGCAGCTTTCGTTTGGCTCCACAATGATAAAACTTACTTCTTCAAGGACAACCAGTACTGGCGCTATGACGACCACCTGAGGCGTATGGACCTTGGTTATCCTAAAGACAGCTTGCTGTGGAAGGGGCTGCCGCCCCAGCTGGATGACGCCATGAGGTGGTCTGATGGTGAGTAATGCTTAAATATTTTTTTTTTCTATTCCAACACTTACAGGGACTCAAAACACACTCGCAGGTGATATTTTGATGTAATCTTCTCTGAGGGAATCTGAAGGTTATCTCAGGCTTGTTAGGAGACGTATTTCCCCTAGCATGTCCTTGCACAAGACTCAAAAGGACCAGTGGCTGACTGTAAGGTCATGTTTGTTTGTTAAACCGTCAAACAGAGTAAAAGCAGTCACTCTGCAGGAAATGAAAACCTGATTCAGAGATTCATGATCTCATTCTTTGTCACTAAGCAAAGTTAGTGATGAAGGTGAAAGAAGGTATGAAGGTTAATTAATGTAAGCTTTGCTTTGAAGCCTAATGTGTGTCTGTGCTTCAAAAGGAGTACTTATCAGAACATCAAACAGTGATTGAAATCCCCTATAGACTAGAGAATCACAGAAATACAAAGAAGTGAAAATAAACCCGGTTTGGATTTATTCATACATTTCTTTTCTGTGATTTTCTCTTTAGATGTGGAGGGATGCCACTCCCCCACCACATTGTTTGCGCAACCCATTTAATGTTCCAAAGATATGCAAAAATTGTGTATAAATGCTCCAACTTCACTTTTAGAGGACTGCTTATCAATCTGAAACCATGTATTGTTCTTTCAAATGGCAGTGTGTCTGACTATTGCAGGTTCAAAGACATGCATGACAAGCACAGTTTTGGTAAGGTTTAAGCCTGGGTTGAGGTCACCTAAAGAGGGAGAAAGATACTAATGGTGGCCTTTGGGGTCAATGCTTGGATCTTTTTGCAAGCATTGTGGGATTGCTTGAACCAGGAAGTGCACTTTAAATAGCTTTTCTTCCTCATCTTGTTTAGTAAATACACCATAATTCAAAAACAAGAAGTTAGAAAAAGAACAAGAAGTTAGGCGGGTGTCCTAATTTATATAGAAATTCCAGTGCAAAAGTTCTACTTTTAGGTACATACATTATGTATGGAATTCAACTAAATTAATCACAATCATGTAAATTATAATGATCATATTTTCCAACTACCCAAGATTACCCTGTTGTCCAAAAGTCCTTGCACAGTAGTTGTCACTCTCTTGAGTAGAAATTGAAGCTGTTGAATTGATCATTTTAAACAGTTTATCTTTACAGCTTTTTTCTTAAGAATGTGTCATAAACACATTGACATAAAATATGCATACAGAATTAAAAATGTTGTAACAAAAGAGAAATCCTTAAAATCAGATTCTTCCCTTGACTCCCTCTGCTTTAATCAAATGGCAACCTCTTTAAAGCATTTTAGCTATAAGAATATTGGATTAAAAATGTTACGTTCCAATCTTCAACCCAAAAAATGATCAAGATGAAATATCAGAAGTAATGTCACCAAGACTATAAGTCAGAGTCAAAGGAAGCCAGTGACATATTTCATCTTCTTCTATCTTGGTTAAAAATTGATTATATACACGTTTTGATAGATTACATTCGATATAAATGATAAATCACCACTGCTAGTTTCTCTGTCTGATAAATGATTACATTTGTCAGGGAGAAATAGAGTTGTAACACTCCAGCAGAGCATCAGACCACTGGTTGCTCTGGAGCTTGCTGCAGCCTAGGGCAAGACCATGCAATATCCTTCTCGGGGGAAATCCTCAAAGCGGAGTGAATTACTTGAGAAAAATGAGACTCGGATGGAGCAATTATGCAAGTTAGCAACATTCAAGACTTGACGGCTGAAGTTTTGAGATCAGATTAGAATTTTGAGTCAACTTCCTAGGAGCGGTAAAATACTGAGAAGTTTAACTCTCAGGACTTCTGAATCCTCCATCCACTACTATCACCCAACTTTTTTCTTCTGCCATCCTTGTATGGACAATTTTGGTTTAAAAAAAATAAAGATTGCCATGCATTTTATACATTCATGTAATTTTACACAGTAGCTGCGTCTACTTATCTACGTCAGTTCTGGCCTTCTTGTACAGACAGATTGATTGCACAGTAACATAAATATAAAACACTTTAAAATGAGTGACTGTGAGAGTGGTTACCATGGAAATGAAACACTGTCTCCTCCAGCTGTGAACGAACAGGCTTTTAGAAAATTGCAAAGTAACTCATTGCAAGCAGTTGCAGGTTTTTAATTGCCTCATCACAAATTTTTGGACTGATCAGGGCTTTAGACAACCATTATTCTAAACACTACAAACTACAATATTACAGTGCTACAATGTCATTTAGCAGACGCTTTTATCCAAAGCGACGTACATTCCAGAGCAAGAACAACACAAGCAAGATCTAGACGAGAAGAAACATCAGTAAGTGACACAAAATGCTTCAGGTTCAGTTGGACACAGGTGCTGCCATGCAGTGTTTAAGGCAAGCACCTAAGGTATATTTTGGTATTGGTATTTGGTATTGGTATAAGGTATTTTTTGTTTTGTTTTGTTTTTGTTTTTGTTTTTTTGTTGGTTTTTTTTGTTTTTGTTTTTTAATTTTTTATAAACACCAACAATGGAACAAGCAAAATGTGAGATTTATCATTATCACCATCCATTTCACTTCACAACAACTAATTACCAAGTACCAAGTGCTGTGTCACTCACAAAGAGCTGGGCAAAAATTCCAGAAATAGAGTAGGAAAGTGCGAGCCAACTGTAGTTGGGAGACTCACTCAACCACTAGGGACAACAGTGGAGAATAGTCTAGCTGAGTGCACAGTGTTCTCTAAAGAGCTGGGTCTTTAGCTTTCTCTTGAAAGTAGAGAGGGACTCTGTGGATCGAATGGAGTTGGGTAATTCATTCCGCTACTTAGGGACAACAGAGGAGAAGAGTCGAGCTAGTAACTTAGGAGCCTGATGAGCTGGAAGTACCAGGCGCCTTTCGCTGGCTGAGCGTAGTGGGCGAGAAGGAGTGTAGACCTGGATGAGGGACTCCAGGTAAACAGTTTTGGTTACTGCTTTGTAGACAATTCTTATAGTTTTGAATTTAATGCAAGCTGCAACTGGAAGCCAGACTAATCATGAGTATGCTTACTTTTTAATCTTAGCATGTTAACATGCTGGTGTTTTCCTCAAGTAGCCCACACACCATCTTCAATTGGTGTGAGTCTCCCAGGCCACAGCTATACTTCCATTTTAACCTTGTGATGGTGTATGTATCTGGCTGTTGCAGATACATTACATACATGGTAAGTGTTACTGGAGGATACACCAGAAAGTTCAGGCTGTATACAGCTGCATGATGTGTGCGATGTAAACTACAAACAACCAAGCACACAACTGACAACCACCAGTTTACACACTTTGAACTGTAATGCTGTTAGGGACATGAAGTAACTAATTGCATTGAGTTGAGGGGCTTTTGTGTACATGTGTGTTTTGAGTAGTTTTTGAAATAAGTAATTTCACTTTCATTTAAGTAAAGTTTTGAGGAATAATAGTCATTCACTACACTTTAGATTGCAACTGTTACTGAGTAAATAAAATGAAACTAAATGACAGAAGGGGGAGGTCCTAGCTTTCTGTCTACTGGGTATGTGAAACTGGCCAGTTGTTTGTTTTACTGGTACCACATGGTATTCAGAGGCGAATGGCAAAGGAAAGTCTTAATCCCACTTCACCCCATCCCCTACTTGTCCCTATAAATTCATTCTTAGCCAGAGGTGTCAAGTAACAAAGTAAAAATACTTTGTTACCTTACTTAAGTAGAAATTTTGGGTATCTGTACTTTACTGGGGTAATTATTTTTTAGCCAAATTTTTACTTCTACTCCTTACATTTTCATGCAAATCTGTACTTTCTACTCCTTACATTTTAAAATGATAATAATAATTTCATTTCAGCTTGTTTTCATTCCGGCTTGTCATTGTTAAAAAAATACAAATAAAAACCCAAAAACCTATCCAGATAAATCACGCCATCTGGATCGAGTGAATTTGATTGTGGTTGGATGAGAAGTGTAAACATAATACCATTCTGACACCCTATTGGTTTGTACGCGATCCATCACACCTGTACACGACACAAGTCATGTCACACTACAGCAAGGAAATGGCAGACATATGTAGCCTAGTACGAAGATGTCCGTGGAAGAAACTCAAGAGAACTCAAGCGAAATGTCCCAACCAAGCACCAGCAAGGAGGTTGGTAGCCAGGAAGACCAATACTTATAGGCAACTAGTCATCATATCTTCCGCTCCATAAAACACATGTTAATGCTCAGTAGTACACATATATGGTTCTTTAATGTATTTGCATTGTACTAAAATTTGTTAATTTTCAATGGGCATAAATGCGGCTGAAACAGGTGCATCCCAAATTTTTCAACATTAACATTTTAATATAACATTATAGTTATTATGGCCTTTAGAAAAATGTTTTTTGGGGGGGAGGTGGGGAAGCGCACTATGGTAGAATGGAAAGAAATGGTAGAATGGAATGAAGTAGTAGAATGGAATGGAAAGTATAATGGAATGGAATGGTAGAATAGAATGAAATGGTATAATGGAATGGAATGGTGGAATGGAATTGTAGAATGGAATGGAAAAATAGAATGGAATGGTAGAATAGAATGAAATGGTAGAATAGAATGGAAAGTATAATGGAATGGAATGGTGGAATGGAATGGTAGAATGGAATGGAATGGAATTTTAGAATGGAATGGTAAAATAGAATGGAATGGAAAGTGGAATGGAATGGTAGAATAGATTGGAATGGTAGCATGGAATGGAAATCATAATGGAATGTAATGGTAGAATAGAATGAAATGGTATAATGGAATGGAATGGTGAAATGGAATGGTAGAATGGAATGGAATGGAATTGTAGAATACAATAGGCCCCTGTGGCGCAGCCTAAGCTTTTGTCCTTAATGGCATTTTTTTCCCCCTTTCATTACCTTTACTTTTATACTTACTACTAATACTAAGTAGTTTGAAACCAGTACTTTTATACATTTACTCGAGTAAAAAAGCTTGAGTTGATACTTCAACTTCTACTGAAGTCTTATTAAACCCTAGTATCCATACTTTTACCTGAGTAATGAATGTGAATACTTTTGTAACCTCTGTTCTTACCCCTACATTTTACATGCAAGTGTAGGGTATCCAGGTTCTTGCTGGAATAGAGGGGTAGGATAAAGTGCTTGTGGTACATAAACCTCTAATCAGAGATTTTCCAGAGGCACACTCCAAACTGAATGTTGCAGAAGTGTTGGGCGGTAGCATCGCTACAAATAGTGTTGTTAGTAGCTTGACAAAATCTTTACCTTAGTGGTAATGCTGTTATTTTCTGAACCAGATAGCTTTTTAATAGTTAAGGTCCTTTTTTTTTAACCAAGTAGTGCGGTAATGTCCATCAAGTTACATTCTCTCCACAACAAAGTGGGAGAGCATCAGGGTGTAGCTGAGCCCTCTTTCACAGTCCAAAGGCAAAAAAATAAAGGTTGAGGAGAAGAACACACAGTTTACTTGAGTTTCCTTTGGAGAAACACAGGTGAATCTTGAATAAAATAACTTGACATCCCTAGAGTTAACTGTCATTACTTTTTATTTAATAACTAATCCTATCACTCACATGAATCCTCCCAGAATCTCTTGCAAATCACTGGATTCTTGGAAGGCTTTTCACAAGATTTTGGAGTGTTTTTGTGGGAATCTGGCCCATTCATTTTGTAGAGCACTTATGAGATCAGGCATTGATGAGAAGGTGCTAGCGTCATTCCAGTTTATCGATGGGGTTGAGGTTAGGGCTCTGTGCAGGCCGGTTAAGTTTTTCCCCACCAACTCATCAAACCATGTCTCTGTAGTCCTTGCTTTCCATCAGACACTTGGCATTGGACTGGGTGATGCTCGGCCATGGAGACCAGTTAATTGAAGCTCTGGCTGCATAGTTTTTGTGCTCTCATTAATCCGTCCATCCATTTTCTATACTGCTTATTCCATTTGGGGTCGTTGGGGGCTGGAGCCTATCCCAGCTGTCATTGGGTGAGAGGTGGGGTACTCCCTGGACTGGACAGCAGTCAATCACAGGGCTGACATATGGAGACAACCAGGAACGCCCATATTCACACCTACAGCCAATTTAGAGTGATCACTTAACCCAAGGACCATGTCTTTGGTGGTGGGAGGAAGCTGGAGTAATCAGAGAGAACCCATGCATGCACGGGGAGAACATGCAAATTCCTCACAGGAGGGCCCTGACCGGGAAGTGAACCAGAACCCTTCTTGCGCTAAGCCCCTGTACCGCCGTGCAGTCCACTGCTCACATTAATGCCACTGGAAGTTCAGAGCTCTTCAGCTATGGAAACAGCTGAGTGTTGGTGACTTTTACGCGCCATTCACCTTAGCAGTCGTTGACCCAATTCTGTAATTTAATGTAGGTGTTCTGCTTCATGGCTGAGTTGCTGTTGTTCCTAAATGCTTCAACTTTTTAACACTCCAGCTGTGGTCAAATACTTTTTTCCATTTAGTGTATATCAATTCAGTGAATGTATTTAACAGGTAAGTTTTACATGGTTATAAGTAAATTTCAATCAAAGTAACAGTACTTTTACCTTGGTGCAATATTCTTGTGCTTTCCACCGATGAGCACTGATCTTATGATTTAATGTTACGTCTCAGTGGAATAAAGGAGTGCTATGCTCACAAGCACAGGTATTACTAATATTTACTTGAAGGATATATTGTCAATCCTGACTGTTTACTGAGACTTGATCTGGCTTTATTTCAATATATTTGTGTAAATAGCGTAAAAATATTAAATAAAATAACAGGCTGTTAAATGTATGGATTAAAGTTTACTTTACTTCTTAGTTCAGTTTCAGTTCTACCCATCAAAGATATGACGTTCTCTGGAGAAAGTGAATTAAATTAAAGATTTCTTTCCTTTCATCCAGTCTATTCTGTCATAGTATTAATTTTAATTTCATGTGAGTTTATTTAATTCTGGCAGTCTTCCTGCTTATATCCGTGCATAATTTTTTGTTGGCATAGCTGCAGTATGCAGATTAGAGGCACATTTGCATTTGATTGTTTCTTTTTAATGTGTCAAAATATTTTTTTAACCTTTTTATCTGTTATTTTGACGTTGCACACATGGGCCTTTTTTTGCCAACACTTTGCTCCACACAGTCAAACACATTCAGACCTTGGAGCTGGCCCAGTGTAAACACAGAGAGCAGCTCCACTGTAGCAGCTGAGCGTCAAGGTCGCAGCCACTGTTTCCATTAATGCTGATCTGCAACAGCCATTTGAGCATGTGACTAATCAGAGGTGTTAAACTGTCTAACACCACTTCATGAGAGACTCTGAGTAGGATATCTTTTACTTTAATGCTGTTGTGGGTATGTATACCAGCTCCTTAATGATGGGTGTTTTTGTACTTAAGAAATACCCTTAAACCAGTCCTGAAATTTGAAGCCTCTTGCAATGGCAGCCAGAAACTCCCCTAATCCCCCCTGCAGAATGTAAAGAAGCTCTGTCCCTGTCAGGTGTTTAGTGCTCTGTGTTCTGTCTTCCTCCTAACCCTTCTTGATATGTTCATGAAAATGTGTGTAGTGTGTGCTTGTGAGGCCAACAGCACAGTCCCAACTCTGCTTCACCCCCGGCCATTATCACCGCAGAGCCTGGAGGGGTAAACTTGGAACCCTGCACGCACAAACAGACACATACGCCATGGGGCCTGGGAACTGAAGCCACATCAAAGCCTGTTCTCTGTTTGTTTCTCTGACTCGGAGGGAACAGTGAGAAAATGTGAGCTGGAAACATACAGGGAGGTGAGAAGGACTGATATGACAACAATAAGAAGAAAGGGGATATGGTGACACCTTGTTTTGACCATAGAACTAAAAGACGGAGAGACAAAAAGAAGGATGGAGGGGGATTCGAGACAAGAGGAGATATGAGGACACTTGAGGATGAAGAAAGATCATAAAGACGGAGAGGAAAAGAAAAGATATTAGAAAGATAGATGGCTTGACTCAGCGGACAGATAGAGAGATCACAGAGACGGAGGAAGGCTGTAAAACCTTAGAGAATGATAGCTGTAAAGGGAAAAGGGGAGACTTTAAGGATAGTAATGTGACTGTAATGATTATACTAATCATTGCTGCTGATGCCAGTGAGGCTCCCAGGAATAGTTGAGCCTTTCAGTCATAGACACTAAAAGGTAAAAGAGAGGAAATGAAATTTGTCAAGCATGAATATTATCTTTAACCACAGAGGTTCACTTCAGAGGATGTTGGTATAGTCCAAGTTACAGCACCATTTCTCTGTTGTTTGCATAGCAGGGTTAAGAGTTAAATTCTTGAGTATATAAAGTCCCTGTGAAGTGAAATCCGAACTTTGTGTCTTAACACAAGGTATACCAGACTAATTTTGCTGTAAACATGTGAAAACACTGAGTGTACATATGACTTATTTTTTCATTTAGACTGATAGAAAGTTTGTCACCTCTCTCCTGGCTTGGTTTTCTTCGGTCAGGGCAAAAATCTGGGGCAGAGATTAATCCTATCTGATTCTGTAGGTGTGGATGGAGAATTTGATTGTTTATGAAGTTATGCCTTTGTGTCTCAAAAGTTTCCACTTCAATCTTTTTTTTATCATTTCTGATGATGTGGAAATGCTTCAGTGAAATACAGCTTTGCATCCTCCATCAGCATATTTCATCCAGTGTCCTGTGTTTGTTTTGTGTATTCAAAGGAACAATGAAAGTACAGAAGTTTAAAGAGCTGGAGAAGTTTAAAGAGGCGGCTGGAGTTCAGTCTGCTAAATAATAAAACTAAAAGCCGCCGTAAAAATAACAATTCGCCAGCTGGTATGTGCTCTCAGTTCTTAAAGGGAATGAGAGCTGACGCTCAGATATGTTTGATGCTGAAGCAAATCCTAACTGCTGTTGGGAAAGAGTTAGCATCCAACCTGGACTAAGTTTGCTAAAATTTGTGATATTTTTGTATATTTTCAATACCACATGATGAAAACCAGTCGTTCTCAACTGGTGGGTCAAGACCCAAAAGTTTGTTTTCTGAGTCATTTTCATGGCCCAGCAAATAAAAAATGTCAAAGTTCAACAGGGGCTTTTAAAAAATGTGTATAATGTTTTACTGGTGCTGAAGAAATGCTTCTTTCTCACCTCTGCATCTGTTTTTATTCTCTGCCCTTCGTCCCAGCCTCTGACCCTGCTGTTTCATTCACCAGTTGGCAAAAAGCTCTTTAAGGTCCATTTAGCATCTCATAAAGATGCACACATTAACATTAGTGTCTGTTAGGGGCAAAGAGAGGAGGAGATAGAGCGTTGCCATCTGGTCCCTAAAGTTTTTCTTTATGTTCTGAACTACGGACTGATGACAGCTACACAACTCTGCACTAACACTGACGGCCATAAAATGTTCTCAATACAAAACAGAAATATAGACAGAGAAGAGACACATAATGCGCACTACTGTTGAATTATTCATGAAAATTTGGAGGAAATGTTTTATTTTGCATATATGCTAGGAAAATCTTAATAATTTTGACTTTTATAAATATAAACAGTGCAGCAGGTTTTGGTATGCATTCATTTGGTCTTCCTTATGTGCAGGATAGGAGTCAAAAATGACTAAGTTAATCAATTTTAGCTGCCTAGGTGATCCTTTTTCTTGTTGTAGTATTGAAACAAGTATTAATATTGTTGTTTTTTTGTTTTTTTGTTTTTTTTCCCGCTAGTTTCATATGGAAACTCAAAATTATGGAATATTGAAACTCTACCCTAGACACTTCACCAGTCAGTTACGGTGCTACATTCATAATAATATTAACATAAACTGAATCTAACCAGGATCAGTTCTATATGTGAGTTTACAGTGCCTATAACAAGTATTACTGGGATATTTTACCCTTGTATTACTTTTTAAGTCAAACATCGTCAATATAATTTGACTTTTTTGACAAAAAACCTTTTAATGTCAAAGTGAAAACATATGTCTACAATGTAATGTCAATTAAATATAAATATGTGATGTAAAATAAGTAATTGCATAAATATTTTCCCCCTTCAAGTCGATATTTAAATTAGTTCATGAACCTTTGGCTGCAATCACAGCACTGAGTCTGTGTGGATAGGTCTCAGCCAGGTTTGCATATCTGGACTCTGCAATTTTACTCCATTCTTCTTTGCTCAAGCTCTGTCAGTTTGCACAGGGATCCGGCATGAACAACCCTTTTGAAGCCCTGCCAAAAATTTTCCATTGGATTGAGGTGTGGGTTTGACTCAGCCACTCCAGAACATTCATTTTTGCTGTCTGCTTCTGGTCATTGTCTTACTGGGAAATAAATCTTTTCCCAAGTCATAGTACTCTTGCAGGCTGACTGAGAATGTCCTCTGGGATTCTTCTATTTTGCCACATTCATTTGACCCTTTACCTTTACGAGCTTTCCAGGGCCAGCTGCCAGGAAGCATCCCTGCAGTATGATGCTGCCACTACCATGTTTCATAGTGAGGATGGTGTTTGTGGTGATGTGCAGTGTTTGGTGTCAGAAAAACATAGCACCTTGTCCGACGGCCAAAAAGTATCATTTTGTTCTCATCAGCATCAGTTGCATGCAGCAGAGTCTCTCTCATCTCAGCTGCTGAAGCTTGTAACTCCTTCAGAGTAGTCATACGTGTCTTGGTGGCCTCTCTTACTAGTCTGCTTCATGCACAGTCACTCAGTTTGTAAGGATGGCTTGATCTAGGCAGATTTACACATGTGCCATATTCCTTCCATTTCTTGATTTCTTGAACTGATCTTTGAGGGATGTTCAGTGCCTTTGATTTTTTTTTTTTGTATCCATCCCCTGACTTATACTTTTCAATAACCTTTTCTCTAAGTGGCTTGGAGTGTTCTTTTAAGTTCGTGGTCTAACCAGTGAGTTGGACCTTCCAAACACAGGTGTCTTTAAACTACAGTTACTTGAGACACATTAACTGCACTTAGTCTCACATTCAGTGAAATGAGGATAACCTATTTGCACCAATTAGGTCAGTTACTTTAAAGGGGGTGAATTTTTTCATGCAATCACTGACTTTACCTTACGATTTTTTTCCCAGTTGACATTGCTTGGTAGAAATCTCTTTTCACTTTGACATTAGAGTTTTGTAATTTTTTTTCTGTAAAAAAAAAGTCAAATTCTATTGATTTATACAATCAATAAAGGATTAAGACATCCTACTTTTCATAGGCACTGTACAAGGAACTTGACTGCATATTACCCTCACTGTACAGACACAATACATATCAGTTTTACACTTAAAAGGGACAGGTAAGACAAGGGTATCACAAACTCTTAAAAAAACTATATCTGTTGTAAACTGTGCATAAAGAAGATGATGAATTTAAACGAGTAGAGAAATAAGTAACATTTATTTTGCATGCAGATTTTTTTTCATATTCTCTACCAAGACAATGATTTATTTATTGAATTGTTCCTGATACTCTGATAAATTGTAAAAGATGTAATTGCAACATTGAAAGAGCAATAAATGACATTTAAAGTTATAATGAAATTGATGGCATATATCTGCTTTTACTGAAACATGGAACAATTGACATTGCGGCTGTAGCCTGGCAGAGCTTCTTTGCTGTTCCATGATGCTACGTTGTTGGCTCAATAATATTAAAAACACAAGAATTAGATAAATCAACATATTGGGTTATAAGTTGCTTCATTAGCATAAACATGGACATGGTAGATTCTACTTGAGGCAATCAGTCAAAAGCTTCTTTGCTACTTAAGTAGTATGTACAATATTGACTTGCAGCTGAAAATAGTCCCCTGATACTGTATTTATCCTTGTTGAATAATGATTCCTTTTAACTACACCGCCTTGTGATCTTAGAAAATGACGGATTTCATTAAACTGTGTATTTTAGGACCTGCTTTTTATGGCATCTTATATCTTTAGTAAGTGGCGGAGCTCAAGACAGACAAACAGTGCAAGGATATAAAAGATTTGTTACCATAAGGCTTTGAGAATGACCCGAGTAATTAAGTAATTGTAGTTTGATAAGAAACTAGAGGATGAGGCTTTTAAGAGCAGATGTCATCATAAATTTAAGAGTTCTGTTTTGGCTCTATAAATAACTGCACCATAAATATTCAGTTCTTGAACATTATTGCACATTACCATAAGAGCAAACTGGAAGGGCCTCTTGATAAAGTGTCATCATCATCTTCACTCGTTCATCCTGTCCACTGACTCCTCTTTAGTCAAATAATGTCAAGACGAGCTGTGCTTTTGAGCTTATTCAAGAGTTATTAGTCAGGAGTGGGTGACATTTGATATTTAATCACCACTCCTGACAGCCCCAAGATTTTTAGTCTCTGTGGATAAGAAAAGAGAATAAAGAAGAGCGAATATGGAGAAGCCAGGCAGGCATTCAGCCCTATGGGCCTGGACTTCCAATAATAGTGATAGATGGATAAGGATAGTGACTTTGTGAATGCGTATACTTTTGGATTTCTATCTCTGCGAGGATCAAGGTCAGTTCTAGACTCAGGGAATGAGGACATTTTTTGAAAGTGAGGAAATTAAGGTCAGTCGTCACTGCAAAGGGCCTCACAGAGCTATTTTGGGACTGGTGTTTTATAGTTAAGAAGAAAGAGAAATGAACTATGTTACTGCAAGAGCTCAGATATTCAGAGGTACAATATGGGTCTGTGAACTATAGAGGATACCTTATCTTATATTTATATAATACCTCATTTTAATTCCAACAGGCTGAAGCTCTATATATTCTCATGAGTAGGCACAGAAAGTGGACTCTTCTACTCTGTTTTCTTGTCAATGACAAGAGAAGCCCAGCATCATTTCCCTTGTAACTGGGGACATTTAAGAGTTTACTTTGTATTTACATTGTGCATTTAAGAGTTTCAATTGTTTTGAAGAATTACAAGAAACAGCAAATAAACATGCTCCTTGGCAACTATTTGGGACTCTTGCAGGGTTCATCTCCTGGGTTTGATCTAAAAATGAAAGACGGTAACTGGCATAATCCCTTCGCAAATTCTATATGAACAAGTAGTCTGTTTGTGGGGGCTAGATTTTAAGCTATATGGCTTGGCTATTTAAATCCAAGTTTGGGCTTCCCACAATTTGTAAAACAAGATAAAGTTGAATAAATGATTACTGTACGGTATGTCGTGTTTTGCTTGTTTTGTCCATAGGCTTATTCATAACTCATGGTAAATGGACTGCAACCTTTCTGCCTTTACAGCATGGGTTCTGCTTCTCCTACCAAAGCAGCTCTCACTTGATTTAAGTGAGGAGCAGAGGGAACCTTGGCACATACTCGGGCTAGTTTGAAAAGAGAGTGCTAAAGAGGATGACAGAACCATATTGCTTTTAAAAGTTGGACTTGGAGAAATGCAAATTAAGTGCTGTGTTTGTCATTTATATGAGTTGACCTGGCTGATCATGTATCAGTAGACTTTGGTGTTTTCAAGTATTCTGTGTGGATACTATGCATAGTAATGACAGCAACTCTACCATTGCAGGAAATCTGACAATTTATGTTTCTCTACAAACAGATGTCTTCCAACAACTACTTTCAGATACTAAAACATTTACATGGAGCAAACATTTTGATGCTGTGTTTGAAAAGCTAATCAGCATAGAGATTTTCCAGTTTCCTGGAATGTATCAGGATTAAACAATCCAACAAACATTTATATGTTTAGAGCTTATTCTCTTGAGGAAAGCCCCGGCAGAGCTTGCATTTTTACTTGTGTTTACAAATGTTCATCATGATTTTGTTATTCCAAACTTCAGCCCTGTAGTTGCCAAGGGTATCAGATGACAATCTTTTTTGTTGTTTTTTTTTACTCTTCAGGCTCATGCTGGTAAAATGAGTTAAACTGAAGCTTTTGAGCAAAGTACATTTTTTAGTTACACTGACGTCTAGTTCACACATAGGTGGTTATTTTTCAAAAGAAAGTTTTTCCCTATTTTGTTGACTTGAAAACGCAAAAGCAAATTCCTACATGCTGTAAAGAGGATGCCATGTCAACAATAAGATGTCGTTGGCTATGCAGGTGAAGCAGCTCATTCAGAGCAAGTAATGGTGACTTTGATATGCAAACATTTTCTTACTGTTGTTCTTCCACACTGGAACAAGTTTTCCTTAAAGTGAAGTTCAAACTTTTTTGTGTACTAGTATATATGAAAGGCTAAATGCATGGAAAAACCTCTATTTGAAAACTAACCACCTGGTGTCCAAAAAGTAAACTGTCACTCGTCATCGTCAGACATTTGCAAATGAGTTCTGCCATTGCATATTGTATTTACTTGGGATGTGTATGATTGATTCAGTTATCATTTATTTCAGATTCCTTGGTTGGCACCAGAATTATGAGTCATTTAACTAATTCTTAATATTTTTCTAACCAGTTCAGGCCCACAATCTCAGTCAAACATTCCAATCAAACTATAACACAGCCAACCACCACTAGTAGGTCCTGTACCTGTTTTTAACCCTCCCAGCCCTAATCTATTTTTATTATTTTGTCATGCTAGACATATTGTCTTTTGAAACATCAACCCTGTGGTTCACAGTAGGGATGTAACAGTTCACAGAGGTCACAGTTCAGTTCATACCTCGGCTTTGAGGTCACAGTTCGGTTCAGGTCCAGTTCATCTCTAAAAAAGAAAAAGTCTCAGATTTATAATTCTAGATACCCCTCACTTATTATTGTTTTTCTTTACTAATGTTAGTGCAGTTAATACTTTATTCAGATGTTTGAAATATAAATTTGAATCAATTGAGCTATACTTTGCTCCGTCAAGGGTTATTAAGAACTATCAGTGATAGTGGGTACAGCCTGTGAGGTAGTAAACATGAGACAAAAAAGAGGAAAACAAAAAAAGCAACAGACAGACAGTAAACCAGACCTTCTGGTTTTCAGAAGCAAAATAAACACATTTGCAAATTAAAGTACGTGCTTTTTAGAGCAATGTCTCATCTTTATGAGGTATGAAGAGAGCTGTAACACCGTTTTGAATTTAGAAAAAGCTGGTGCAACGATTCTTCATGCAAAACCGGACTCATGTGTCAGTGAAGGATCCCAGACGAGCTCATGTAAACAGTCTGAGCAGAGCACTTTCATCCACATTTGCAGTTGTTGTTCTCTACTTCTACCGGTTCCTGTGTAGTCTTTAAAATGTATTAGCAGCGGTTATATCTTCGACCCTCTCTGCTTTCTTATCCGGAGGTTTTTTTTTTTTTTTTGAAACAGTGTGAAGATGAGGAGGGGGGGAGAAGGGCAGCGGTTTTCGCTGCTCTGCCGCACTTGTAGCGGAAGCTGGTAGCAGGCTTTTCTTCTTCATTGGTGGTTTAATAGCTGTTAGCAACCACATTTACCAGCATTACTTCTGCTAAGATTGGCAGATAAATACAGTTAAATTTTGTTTTCTCTTCTTATCTTTTTTTAATGGTTCGGACGTATTCGTCGTGGGAATATGTGTAGCAAACTGTAACTGTTTGGGACAAATACAAAAACCCTCACACCCCTAGTGCACAGTCAAGCTCTGAACATCCTTCTTTTTTTCCAGGACAAACTTGGCTTTAAGAATACTTGTGCTGCAGTAATATCACTTGAATTTTAAAAAATAAAGTTATGGGACTATAAAAAAAAAATTAAAAAAAATAAAACCCCAAGATTTGTGATACACAGTAAACAATAATGACTAAGATTTTTTTTTTGCTCAGACTTCTTCACAAAGTAAAAAAAAAAAAAAAATTGTTCACATATGTTCACAAAAAAAGTCATTGCGCCTTTTCATATTGGCTGATCAAGAGCCAATATTCAGAGCACTTCCTGTCTGCAGTGACACAGCAGGACACATCACAGGCTCTCTGCCTCTCTTTCTCTCCATTAGGGGCTATTCAGGCCATCCTCTCCAGCTTCTCAAGTGTATAGACATGCCCTTTTTTTTGCATGATGACAGAACAGCCTGCCATTAGTTGTCACAAGCCATGTGACAAAACAATATGGTAGAAAGCATTAGCAGGTAGCCAAAGAAGCTCTCTAAAATTGATTGAAAAATAAACATTCAATATTAAAGTTGTTGTTGTGGATCTTTTTAGATCCACTATAGTCACCCCAGTTCCAGGCTTGCTGGAGAAGCTTCTGCAAGAACTGTGAAGGCATGGATGGTGTCATTATGACGGCATTATGACACATTTTCTCACATTCTTTCAGCGTAGTGTATACTAATGCACCCTGGCCTATATATTCTCTGTAGCAAGAGCAAGGATTACACCTGCCACTTACAAATTGCAGTTCCATGACAGTGCCATGACCAAGATTCACCGTCAGTACGTTTTAGTGCTTACACATTGCATCCAGAACACTGTAACAATAGTATTGTGGTGTTGCAAAAGGCTAAGAGGTAACATGAGAGTCACAGCATGTGAGAAATCTCTTGATAAGATTACCCGGGAGTCATTGTAGTGCCAGGTGTAAACCACCACAAGAATGCATGTAACTCATAGTGAGATCAAATTCTGACCACATATTTGGTATTTTTTACCAAGGCCAAAGTGAGGAGAAGAAATCTGGAGCAAAGAGCTGTACTCTGATGCTGAAAGAGAAAAGCTAAAGGCTTTGTAGCAAAATCAGTACTGCCAAAGTTGGTTTATTTTGAAGTTATTCTTTAACATTTTTCTCACAAAGGCACTTTAGAGTGCAATCAAATCCAAGTCTAAATTCAATCAAGTTGAAGTCCTTGACAGCAGCAGAACACAAATCAAAGCTTAAATCCTTCTATGTCCTTCCAGAATCCTCTCTCACACTGTGATGTATTATTCCTTTCCCTTACAATTGTAACTGGTGTGCTGTCTTGGCTAGGTTTCCCTCAGAAGGTTCTTAATCTTAAGGAACTACCAGGTAAATAAAGGTTAAATTGAAGCAAATACTTGTAAGCCACCTACACTGAAATACAGAATACCATCTGCCTACTTTCTTTCACTGATGAGCTCAAGGCCATTAACAATGAAAGAACATTTTCCTTTTCTTAGAGCTTCTTCACATGTTTCTCATTGGATCAAAAAAATCAATGATCGTTACAGTTTCTATTTAAGATAATGAATGAACCACAGTACTGACACATGCTGACTTGTTCAGATGGTTTGCTGCTAAATTTTATTTTCTTCTGTGCAGCATTTCTATCTTTTGGTACGCTCATACAGCTGTTGCTAACATTAGTAGAAAAAAAAGTTCAGATGTGCTGTGGGTCCTACGGTCTCCAAAATAAGAGGAAGCAATTGGTGTTGCAAATCCCGACTGTCATTGGACAAGAGTTGGGGTACACCCTGGACTAAGGTTGTGATTCCTTTAGTGTTCAGATTTAGTGTTCTTTAGATTTATTATGTCATTTTTCACAGGCAAATCTCTTTCAAATGGTTATCTAGATGGTATAAGCCCACAAAAGTTAAGACATTTTTTTTCTATGTATTTGACATTATTTCGATCAGCTGATAAAAGCATTGCGAATTTAACAGCTGCATTATTTTATATTTTATTGTGCTTTTTTGTGTCAATAAGTAACATGCAGCCTTTCAGTCACATCTGACTGAAGTTGGCTGTGAAATAAGCACCTCTTTATAAATAACAAATAGGGAATTTATTATGGATCAACAGTTGGTTTGAATCAAAAATATCTTTAAACTATCCATTAACCCAAAGAAAGGAATCAAAACTGAATCAAATAAACCATGAGATATTGAAACATTCAAAAATATACATTTAAGAAACACTGAAACAGTTTTTTTTTAATGGAACACAAAGGGGGCTGATGCAAATGTATCCATGGCATGGGATATTTTTCACATCTGTGCAAGAAACAGTGCTTACACTGAGTTTTAGAAAAACTGCACAGAGGGTGACTGGATAAACACTAGCATCACTACAGGCCAATCAGAGCAACAAAACAGAGTAGACATGCACTGGGAACCTAATCCACAATACTAACTCGACAGGCAGCTGTTATTGTTGTTAACTATCAGTGGAGCCAGTTGATACAGTAAATCAAACTCTTGCCAAAGCTACACAAGAGAAGAGCAAAAACATGAAAAACTTTCAACTTGGCTCTTTGCTCTTCTCTTAATAAACACATGTTTCAGTTCTGATGAAACTGTCACCATACTGACATCTTTGATTACAAGGGATGTAATGGTATCAAAATCTCACAGTACGCTGATACTTCGGTAACAAGTCCACAGTGTGGTATTTGTTCTGGTATTTAAAAAAATGAAGACTTATGCTGGCATTTCTTAAAACAGTTGCATTTTGAGTATTACAGTATGTGCAATAAAGTGCTGTAGGTGTGCAGAAGGCATAAGAATATATACTTAAACTTTGGCTCCAACACGTTTACTGACCTTCTAAAAGCTTTGTTGTCCACCTTTGTCAACCAACCCTATCACGGGATGGTTGTCACACACTCTGGGGTTGTTCGTCACAATTTTTTTTTTTTTTTAATGGGAAAAATCCTAGGAAGAGGCAGAACTAAATATTAAACTTTAATTGCATTCACAGGTTGACAAAGGCAAAACTTAATGCATTAACATGAAATGAGCAAGGAACATGAACAAGGAACATGTTGCTATAGGCCTATAGCAACATAAAGAGCAAAACAAATAGCTCTAACAATAATAACCTACCCAACTAGGCTACATGCATCACTTTCTGCGCTACAGTGATGCCAAATGTAGGGTCTGTGCATTCCAACTAAGCAGAGCTTTTGTACCTAACTGTAACTTGTTGTACCTCCAACGCTTCTCCTATAGCTCCCTTAAAAGGCTGTGACAACCAACCCCAGAGAGAATGTAACAACCAACCCAAACTGTAATTTCTTTCTAGCATTAACGCTAACAACTGCCTAACAAAAAGTTAGCTAGCTAACGGCAATCTAAACTATAGCTGTCCCATCACACTTTGTAAGGGTAACAACTGTTATGCTATAAACCCATTGTGTAAAAGCTGAAGAAGAACACTGAGGAGCTGAATATTTTCAATTTGACATGACAAACACAAAAAGTCCTCTCACCCCAAGTTCAGCCGTCCTACTCCAGAGAAAACTATGTGAATGAACTTTGGTCCCAATTTGGAAAATTAATTCTGCAATTATTCTTGTTCTGATGTGGGGAAGTGGGATTATGAACACTTCCTGAAGAGTCTTTTGGCCTGGCCAAATTCTGCTCCTCACATTAGCACCACTGGGAACAAACTATTAAGCTCAAAGCTTTGCAAGATGGATGTGCCTGATGGCAGATATGGAATCTGGCTAATCCACTGACTGTACAAGGTTATGTGATATAAGAATTCATAGTAAATGTTGAATGGGTCCGACTATTTTGCAATGAATATGAAAAAATTTTCCACTTGGCATGCATACATTTTTTCCTATTGGGTAGAGGCTTTGGTATGTTAGCCATGCTTTTAACACCATTATGAAGCAATCAGTTGATGTTAAGTCCTGCAGTCAGCACTCCACAGATTAATTAGCATCAATTTAGTGGTTAAAGGAAAGTGTTTTTTGATTTATTTTGGATTCAGGAGGAACACATTTAACAGACAGGTAATGTGCAAAACATAAAGAAATGCAGATAAGCATTAACAATGTGAGTTGCTGCAAATAAGCATTTTTTATTTTAGTTTATTTATAGCCCTTTATATCATTAACTCTGTTTTAACCATGTAATTGCACATTGCCTGCTTTCTCATCCTGTGCAAACCAAGAACTCATTGACTTTTGGAGGCTTTGTTCTCAAATAGTGCTATTTACAACATAAGCATACACTGCTTAGTATTGTACTTTTCTCACCAGTGCCTATGCTATGTTTCAATGACTCTAATTAACTTTGGTACCCTGCAGTGAAACGACAGGCATAGTAATGGGAGTGTCAGTAGCAATCATCCGACACAGTGCAATTATCATGTCAGGGAAGTCCAGGAGGCGTTACACATAAACACACAGACAGAGACCCTATAAAGGCTTTAACACCCTTTTAAGGATAACCATGACCAGATTTATATAATTTTTTCTCCTCTATATTTAATCTGAAAGAACAACAATTGTGGTTACACTGAACCTGCTCGGAGATGCAGATTCTCTCCTTTGTCTCTAGTTTAAGAATTCTTCGTGCATTCTCCTACTAGAGCTCAATCATGAAGTCTCTTCCAAAACGGGTGCTAAATCCTGCAGCTATCACGACCAAAGTTGTTGGCTACATATCAGCTATTCTGCACAACGTCCAGGATATACAGGATGCATCTGCCACCTTCATTTTGGATCAGATCATCCATCAGAGTCTCTGGTTGAATCATTGCCATCCCACAGTAACAAACAGCCAGTGAAAAATAAAATCTTTTGACAGCACATGGTGGCTGGCAATTCTGATGTGTGCCAGCAATGTTTATTTTCATATGGAGAGAGTGGAGGCTTCCATCTGAGCAGCAGCAGAAACTAAATGCTGATGAGGTTTTTGGTTTTAGACCTGTTTTCCCCTGTGTTTATAAAGTGAGGGATCTATTTTTACGCAGGGACAGATTTGTATGGAAGCTCTCAGTGGGCAAGCATTTATATTGTTTATATACCTTCCTTTTCCCTTTGAAAATGTGTCTCTTCCTGTTATTTTCTTGAGGTTTTGACTCATTTATCTCATTCTTTCTATAACAATACTGTTTATCTGTGATAATGACCTAATTTTACCCTTTTTTTTTACATCTTAAAATAGAAGCTTGTTTTCAAGGGCAACCAGAAATGGCATCTGGTTTTCAACAGGGGTGTCCAAACCCTGTCCCCTGAGGGCCACATACAGAAATATATTAGGATGAAGGGGCCCCTTTCATTTTACCCATCATAAGGATTTTAAAGTTAGTGAGACCAATCCAGTGTAAGTTAATACGTGCTTCGCGATTGAGTATGCCTGAATGGCTAGTTAATGGCTGACAGGGCAAATAGAGTCATTTTCAGGATTTTGGGGAGTCAATCAGATCTCAGGGTGCCCCGTTTAGCACTGGCTACCACTGGCTCTGCACCAGAAAAATTATTGGTGCTGCTATTTGTTGTGATAATCCATCAGGTTATATAATAATCATGTTATTAATCAAGATATCTTCTTATCAAAATGTTTGTTTACAGATTGAACATGGTAGCACTGCCTTATGCTGAAAACAAGAAGTACAATACAGTTAAGCACAAGCTTAATGTTTTAATGTGGGTCATATTTCATTTTATCTCAATAATTTGCCGTAGGCCAATCAAAAATGGGCTGCAGGCCGCATTTTGCCCCCAGGACATAGTTTGGACATCCCTGGTTTACAACATTAGTAAGTCAAGATTAAAAAAAAAAAATTACTCAATATCGCTAGAACAGAGTGGAATATCATGCAGAGATGCATGTCTGAATAGAGCTTCAGTACAAATCTGCAGTTAAATGCATGGCTGTATGTCTTTTAGGGTTTCCATGTTAGGGCATGTTAGTTCAGGTAGGCCAAGGAGTCAAGCACTGATATAACTGAGATCATCTGATCTCATGCAAGCCCTCATCAGGTGATGACCAGCTGATTTGCTCTCATGCTGCCATATTTCAACTGCTTTTGCCTGCCTACACTTTGCCGCTCTCTCTGCAAGCTGCTCTTGCAACCCTCCTCCACCCCAGCTCCTCCTTATTATTCTGCTTCTGACTTAATCAGTGTCATTATGTTGTCATTGATGCCTGCTCTGCTCTGGGATTTGCTGCTTCTCGCCCTGCCTTAGGCTTTCCTTATTGGCTTAGGAAGAGCAGGAACACTTGCTGTCCCTGCTCTTCCTTATTGGCTTAGGAAGAGCAGGAACACTTGCTGTCCCTGCTTACTGCTTTCTTCATAGGCTCATGGAAGGTGGGGGTATCCAAGAACAACCACACTGCCAAATATAAATAACAGCATAAGTGCTTAATAATAACTGTTTATAAAGAAATATTTATAGTCGCAAATCATGTGTGTTTCTTGACAAAGTGGTCTTGACTGAATTTATTGGCTCAGAGTACTTTCCTTCTTATGTAATCATCTCAGTTTGAAGTTGAATTCCCATATACTTAGCATATGCAGGGAGAAGAAATTTTGACCAATTTGAGAGCATTTTCTTCACACATTTTGTAAATGTCCCCAATGTGAAAACAGACCAAAGTTGACTTAATTATGCAATACAACAATTTGACCAATGGTTTAAACCAAAACAAACAAACTGTAGATGTGAAAACATTCTGCATATCTTTGCATATTTTCCAGAAGCCTATCATGTAATCCTCCCATGTAGTGAGTAGTGTTACTGTGAAGTCCTAACAACAGAATGAAAGTACTTAGCATGAATAGCAATCTCCCTAGATCAGTCATTCGTGAAATTAAGGCCCTTAATGTTATATTTTTATGTGGGTTTGTTTTCTTTTGTAGATGAGAGGCTAAGCAATATAGCGTAAAATAAACTCTCAGACTTTTTTGTGCCAAATCTGATTTGCAGTTTTAATCAGATATTTTTTCTGTTAAATTCTGAATCATGTATGAAAGAAGTAGAGAGAAGAATTGATACTGGAACCTATATCCATCCCAAAAAGCAATCCTATGTAAATGATAGTGGTGGGTGGTAAATTTCTGCCTTAAGATATCCTAAAAACAAATCCAATAACCAATCCTACTTTTATTTTTTTTTTCTCTAGTTTAGTGTTTGTTTTTTGCTTAAAGTTTATGCTGAAACAAAAAAATCAATAAATGAATTTTCATTGTCAAAAGAGGAATTCAGTTTTAAAAACAGAAGAAAAGGGAAACCAGAAAGTAAAAAGTGAATATGAAAATGTCCTTTGCATGAAAAAGAACAAATTGTCTTTATTTTTAAAACAGTCTGGAGAGCTAATTGAAAGAGCTTACCTCATAGAGTGTTTTTCTGTCACAGTGTTGTTATTTAGTAAATTAGAAAGTGATTGTGTAATGTGTTTCTTTTGATAGGCTTTTTCTCCTACCAATAATATTTTGCACCTCTCAGGGGGTTCTTTGCTGAAAAAACTAGCCTGCTGTTTTGTTTCTGTTCTCTCTTTCACACATACACTAACCACCATCCCTCTCCTCTCTCCCTGAAGGCTCGTCCTATTTCTTTAAGGGGAAGGAGTACTGGCGAGTGCCGGGTAGTGACATGGAGGTGGAGGCAGGATTCCCCCGCCTCATTGCTAAAGACTGGCTCCTGTGCACAGAGATGCAGTCTGACTCTCCGGACTCGGAGCCCAAAAGCACAGAGACGAGAGGCAACGTGCGCCAACACCCGGACCATGCAGAGAACGGGTATGAGGTGTGCTCCTGCACCTCGGATTCTGCCTCACCGTTAGGTGCTCGACCCTCCCCCTCTCCCTTGTGGCTGCTGCCATCTCTCTGGACGCTCTCACTGGCCCTCTGGTCTGAACTGCTATGATGCCAAAGCTCGGGACAGAACTCCTGAGCTGATTGGTGGAGGGCTAGAGGACTATCAGCGGAAGCAAAAACTCAAACTTTTCCTTCTTATTATATCATTTGGTATGTTTTTGGGCTAATTTTCTGTTATTTATTTTACATGTCATTTGGTGGGCTCTGCCAACTAAAGTAGTCATTTATAGAAATCAATACAGAATCAAAACACTCACAAGGCTTAACAGAGATATGATTGAATGGGCACATTGCCTCTTTCTACAAGGAAAGAGCTGACTGTACACTGCAAAAACTCAAATCTTTGCAATTGTCTTATTTCTAGTAAGAAATATATATGATCACACTACTTGTAAGCCACATTTACCTGACAGGTCCAGGTAGATATCGTATTTTGAGATATAGATAGAAAAAATCTCATAATAACTAAGAAAACCAGTCAACACTACGGTGAATTCAGGCATCTTTGTACACTTTTTAATTTCTGTTAGCTGAAGCAGGGAATGCTTCAGTAGAAAGTAGATTAAGTATCTATGTAGCTAACATAGCTGCTTTGTGAGATTAGCTTTAAATACCTTTGCCATGTAGCTACGTTAGCTACGTAACTGCTTTATCTGTTGTAAAGTAAGCTTTGCAATGTGAGCTTAAGCAATCATAGCTAAAGCTAACGTAGCTAAGTAGATGACCCTCTCAAAGTATATTACATAGCTGCTTAGTAAGCTTAGCCTTAGCTACATTAGCCACATAGCTACATTAGCTACGTAGCTGCATTATCTCTAGCATAGTTACCTTTTGCTATGTGAGCTTTACCAAATGTAGCTAAAGCTAACTTAGCTACATAGATAATGTAGATACATAGCTTCTGCAGCTGCTTTGTGAGCTTAGCTTTAGCTGCCTTGGCTGCATGGCTACAAAGCTACGTTAGATACTCTGCGTTGGAATGTTCTGATGGAGGATGATCTTTTTTCCTGTAAGTACACTGCTTACTTGGCCTCTCTTATTTAACAGTTTGTTGTCAGGTTTTTAATTTAATTTGTAACTTTTGGTATCCTAACGGTTACCTAAACTCTTACCCTAACCCTAAACAGAAGTTTAATCTTGTGTTATTTAACACATTTTAGTGTGCATTTCTGTTCTGAGATGTACACTATTTCAGATGAATATTCTGTGAGAGTGGCTGTCAGAGATAAACGGTCTGCAGCCAAACTGTGTCCAGGCCTACCTCTACACAGTTTGTCACCCTTCGACTGCATAGAACAGATTACCTAGTGTGAGTGTGCTATAAATTTGTAAGCTGCGTCTTATTTCATGACATTTAAGTGAAATTTCTTGCTGCGTTGGCAGAGATATTCTTCTGGCCTTGTTTTTGGCTCATTATAAACTGAAATAAGATGTTTATTTTGAACTTTTGGTGAATGTGGTTAACATGAGTGTAATGAAATATTTGCAACAAGAAATAAGACAAATGACTTGATTAGAATTTGAGTTTGTGCATTTAAATGTTTTCCAAGAGCACCTACAGTGATTTTCTTCATGTGCAGCAGGTTTATAGAAACAGTGACTCAGATGTAAAGTAGATGAATTGACCTGATAAGCAGCTAAAAAAGGGGAACAAAAGGCCAAAATGAACACATTTAGGGATTGTACATCACATTAAAGTACTCTGAAAAGAAAGCATTAAAATAGAGGTAGAGATGACCAAAAAAGAAACATTTTCACAACCCAATCTCTACAAATGTAGATGTTTCTAACAGTTTCTGCCCTCATGACAAAACATTGAAGGCAAAAATAATTTTGTTTCTCCTTTTTTATCACATGTCCAATTTGAAATCCAATTGGAAAACTCCACAGTCGAGTGTCTTTGCAGACACAATGTCAGTGTGACTCTGGATTATCTGCAGGATTCAGGGAGATTGTTTGTCCCTCAATTTAAAGCTATGGGGAAAAGAGTTTGCAACAAAGTCTGTAGATTATCCCAATAACATGGACAATGTTTCTGAAAGGACACATTGCCTAAAACTTTGAAGTTTTAAAGCATTTTTAAAGCTCCATGCAGCGCTGAAGACATAAAATCAAAACTACTTGCATGGCAGGATAGAACCAAAGGTAACTGAGTGTAGTGGGTAACTGACCTTTAAATAAACCCCAGAGTCCAAACACATACACTCGCGCATCCATCCATGCTCATCACCTTGACAGCAAGCTTGTGATAAGCATGAATGTTTTGGCTCCTGCTCTCGCAGAAAGTGTCCAAACTTCTTGCAGTCAGATCTGTGAGGATGGACAGCTGAGTAGGTGTATTGTTTGTCAGCATAGGTTTCCTTGCGTAAATTCCTTAGTTTGATTCTAAAGTCAAAAAATTGCAGCTTAAATACTGTTTTTGTTTTCACTGGCTCAATATTTTTATCTCTGGTTTGAAAGCATTCCCTGCTCTTGGTTCAGTTGTAACATTTGTATCAAAATCAGGCGAGGTAATATTGCTGTTAATTTTACATGGCAGGTCATAGAGTTTAAAGGGGCTTTTTGTGACTGCTGAGTATTTCTTTTACTGTCTTTAGCTCCTTCTGAAGACAAGAGTCACAGCTTGACTCCTGATTTATTCTTGCTGTAAAGATATATTTACCTATAGACTGAGTTGAACGGTTCTGCACTTATTGCAGCACCAAGTGGACTGTGTATATTTTAAGCTGTGTTTTCTAATGTAAAATATTTTTGTAAAAAATAAATTAAAACAAATCTGAATAACTTTTATTTGCCTTAGTGTTGTGGGGTAAGTTTGGAGAGTGCTCTGAGGTTGGTGTCTGGGTGTATAATTATTTAGTGAATTTGAAAAGAGGCCCGGCCTTGAAGGCAGATGAAGGTAATGTGACAGCTTGCAGACACCACTTGGGAGCTGCTCTCCTTCTCTCTCATGTTCTTCTTAAGCATGTTTCCTCTTGTAATGGTCAACACGCAAACCACACACTCACTTTGAAGGGCTTTATTAACACATCCTCAGGCACAAGATTAGAAAGGAAACCTGACTTTCTTCAGGAGAAGGCAATTAAATTATTTCAAGTATACCTGATTCAAATGTGTTAATCAGATCTGATTGTAACCATGTAGAAATTAGCACAATGCTGTCATGTTGTGCTTTCAGTGTTAATGAAGCTTTATAGTCCCTGTGAGTTTTTGGCTGGTTACGAAACAGACTGAAAGTAATCCTGATGTCTCTGTATGACCATAAGCAATAAGACTATATCTAGTTCTTTTTCATGCCTGAAACCCTAAAAAAGTAGAAGTCAGACAAAGTTAGTCACAACACACTGCCAAAACAGTGCAAAACAACTCCTGAAAATTTCCCGAAGGTTTCCGAGTTGACTGTGTGAGCAAAACTGGCACATTTTTCACCTAGACTTTGGTTGGTTTTTCTGTCAGCCCCCCCAGTGATAGAAGTCCAAGACCTTGTCCACATGTAGGCAGGTATTTCTAAAATGTAGGTTTTCTCCTCCATTTTCCAAAGAATATTACGTCAACACATGACATGTTCTTAAAACACTTAAAAATGCAAAAAAGCTCTGCACATGCTAAGAGCCCACCATGTCAACAGTAGTCTGTTCTTCACTGTGCAGTAAAGCAGCTCTCTCACAGACAGCAGTGATGTCTTTGTCATGCAAAACGGTCTTACCATTCCTCTGCAATGGCCATTTCATTTTCAAAGTTAAGCCTGAATAATATCTCGTCCAAAAATGTTGACATTTGAAACATTTGCAGCGGTGTCTCCAGAGTGTTGTATGAAGCATCAGCAACCTCTGCATTCCAATCAGGTGTCTGTTCATCATCATAGTGGGAGAGCAACTGTATTGATTGATTGACTGATTGTACTTTATTTACGCGTCATGCACAAAAGTGCCCAACCCTCATGGATTTATAAGACACCAGAAATACAATTGCAGTGTTTTACAAAAAGATAAATTTATAACGATTATAAAGTTGCATGATCTTTTCCCAGCTCAGTAAACAACAACTCTGCCTTTTCTCCCATGCTTTGCAGATAAAATCTGCTATAGCAAAGGTTCCTTTTCTAAAATAGAACTCAAGTTTTTGATAGTCATCAAACCAGAAAAAGTCAGCATTGATCAAGGACATTTTCCTTGATCAAACCCCGTAAGCCATCATATCATCATGTCTTCATTATGTGTTTTGTAAACTCCAATTTCCACATACTACTGCTGCACCATGATCCTCTGGTAAATACTACTGCTGAGAAAATTGCTTCTTTTTTAGTCAGTTGGAGCAGTTCCACTGCCTGCGCTCCAGTCTGCTTCATTAAAGGTGCACTGCAGGTCTTTTTTTGTCTGCCAAAACCACATCAATCTATGATCAATCCAAACAACTGAGGGAGCGTGCAAAGTCCAGTCAACTTTAAAATACATCAAAATGCATGGACTTTCATGGACTCTAAGTCATAAATTATCACTTCGTCAGCATTACATCTATTCTGCAATGAGAGCAAACAGTCATTGAGAAGTCAGTGGGTCATAAAGCTACAACAGTGCCATTGACAAGGGAAAGTTAACGTTTGAGGTAAAAAGCCTAATGTAGTCATCCATAGCAGAAGCAATAAACTCAAGGAATCATGCCAGAATGAATAACAAGTCAACCTCAAATAAGGCTAAATAATCCGCTGGTGACATACTATTCCTGTGGGAGCTTGCAGTTCTCCCGTGATCTCTGCCCCGTTGTCTCAAGCTGATCGGGGCTGAACTTTGTTGTGCAGTACTCTCCAGTGTGCGAGGTCTCTCACCTTTGTTCGGAGCGATATCTTTTTTTTACTACTGTCACACCTTTTCGAAATTTTTCCTTGGTATAGGGTTTTACCTTCAGGTGTTTAATAACCACATTAAACAATGCGGTTTAGGCTAAGCACTTGCTAGCGTGCACTCATAAGCACAACTAGTGGAGCATGCAGCTCTACAGGCATTTCATTCAGTCCTTTTACAAAATGCTTTGAGTCTAAGAAAAGAGCAGTGAGGGCTTAAAGGGGCGCTGGAACTGATTTATAGTATAAGCAATATTTTCACACTTCACAGGCTAGTTGCACTGTATCAGGACCAAATGAAGTTTGCCTCCTCATTTTCTTTTCTCTCTCTCTCTCTCTCTCTCTCTCTCTCTCTCTCTCTATGTGATGGGCATATGGTCTCTCTTTTCCTCCCTTCTCTGAGGTTAAAGGAGAAATAGTAATCCAAAACTTTTATCATGCAGGATCTACAAATGTAAAGTAATGTTCTGTGTGCTTTAAAACAGATAGAGTTGGGTCATCTGGCACAAATCTCTCCATTGTAAGACCTGTGGGCCACCATGGCTGAAAGATTTGGGAGATTTACCTGGCTATTAACCTGTTAACCAATGACATTAGCTAACAACAGACTGTACTGAGATGAACTGCTCTGTGGTTTTATATAATTGTAGCAGTGGGGGACGGGTAACTCCCCATAGCTGCTGGTGACATCTTAGGCTGCTATATTTGCCCTGCCAAAATTAAACCAAGGCAGGAAAGAGGTGAACAACTTTCTAATGGTCTCAATCTTAAATTCAGTCACACATAGATCTCATGTTTTCACGTTTACAGCAAACTTAATCCAACATATCTTGTGTGTTACGACACAAAGTTTAGATTTCACTTTACAGAGACTTTAATTAAAAAACAGCAGTGTTTTAATTTCTCAATTATTTATTGAATTTATGCTTTCAGATCACATTTTGTGTGTTGCAGCTATAGTCTATTTGAGCTCCACAAACACACAATGAAAACCACACGCTGATGCTTAATTTAAGTCCTGTTTCTCTCCTAACAGTATCTCCACTTGTATGCAGGTGTTTCTGTGCGGTTGTGCGGATGTTTGTGAGTTTATCTTACCCACAGGCTGCAGCTGAACCACTGCCAAAATAATGCACACCCCCAAGCTTCATTTTGTTTTGAGGTAAAATGAAGTTTAAAAGTTTAAAAAGTCACCCAATCGCTGTTTCTGCCGACAGCAGCATTTTTGCTTCCCTCCTCTTGACACACTCGAGTGGTATTAATTAACTGGCGTGACTCGACAGCCACCGGGAGAGCACCTGCACCAACGGGCGTACGCTGCAGAGATGGGTCACTTTGGAGCGGCATGTCCTCTTTTGGAAGAGACCACTGAAAGATCAATTAGATATGTTTAATACTGCGATAATTGAGTGTTGTTTGGACTCTAAAGTTGTCATTTTGAGGCAACTTTTTGACTGAATATGCTCAAATAAAGCTTTTTCCATGGCACACTGACTGCTTGAGTTTCCAGATGGGCCAGGCAGAACCAATCAATCAATCCGTAACTAAAATATTCAGGAGTGGAGGAGCTGCTCGCACAGAGGAGAGGATAGAGAAGGATGATTTACAGGAAGAGAGCGTGGAGCGAGAGGAGAAACAAATACACAGAGAGTGATGGATTAATGGACACACGTATATATACACACAGACAAATAGACAAAGTAATAACTGGCAGCTCAAGCACAAAACCACCAAGACACAGAAAAGGACAAACAGATGAAGAGATAGAAACAAAATGAAATGTCATCCCCACAGAGACACTGGCAAAAAGATAAAGCAGCAATTTAGCTGTAAGTGTATAATCCACATGGGAGATATGAGGCTGTTTTCATACACCGTCTGTTCAAACAGTCTGTTTGCAGCACAACAGGCCTTATTTTGGTCATTTTATACCATAACTTCTTTGGTAACGTAAACTCAATAAAATAATTACTCTGATTGAGGAATAGGGAATCTTTGACAGACCAGAAAGAGACAGCAGGAGCTGTTCTTCAAAGAAAAAGAAGCTTTTATTTTATCCAAAGAAAAATGTTTTGATCAAACTCAAAACAAGATGACCTATAGAACACACTGACTTAGCATAACTCTTCTTATGAGTGTGTCAAAAACATGGTGAGATAAAATAAGAGCATATTTCAGTCATATCAAAAGTGGGCAGTAAGTAAAAAATATAAAACAGGCTAAGCCCAAATCCCTCCAATGATATCAGAGCTTTTGGTCTGTTTTCAACAAGCTGGCACTGGGATTAAACTTTCCAAGCCTTACCCATGCCTTTGCTCAGTCAAGAAGTGTCATCCCCACCAGCCAGGTAAGGCTCCAGCTGTGTCATTCAAGTCCATCAAAAGACCCAGTCTACAAAGGGCCCAGGTTTTGTAGCCCTCATAGACCACTCAGTCCTGTCTGAAATTAGATGCTCTATGGAGGATCCCCGTTTTCCATCACCAGCTGTCCCTAACATCACCACGCAAACCGCTGAACATGCGCAGCATTCAACTAGAATTTCAACAGTCCTGCTCGAAGTAAGCTGGAATGTCTATGCAATGCAAAATCAGATGGGGGTGCTACTTTTTTAATGGTATCCTCTCTCAGAATGACAAAACATCCACGATCAATCAGAGTTGTTTGAGGGCTTAGTTTAAGCGACAGCAAGCCTCTCATATCTAAGGAATGCTAAGTCCCCCTCCCCAGCAACCGCTTGGAAAAATGTAACATAACTTTTAATGTTTTTATGGACAAAATTCCAATACAATAGGCCTACTCACTTCATAGGTTCATGCCAAAAGATTTATGTATAAACTATCCATTATTATGGCAGCATATTAGGGCCACTGTAAATTAAGAAGAAATAAGGAGGGTCTGTTCATTTTCAAGTAAATATCAGAATTTTGGGAGTTTAATAAGTAGTACATTTACAAGAAAAAAAGTGCTTTTTTTACTTTAAAAGTTGTAAACTTACATGAACCAAGACTTTAAAATCAGAAATACCCAAATTCTTGGATGAAAATCAAACCAGATTGAGCCATTATCCTTGTACAAGTCCTGCAGAAGAGAGCCTAGTAAGGTTATACTTTTAACCGGGACTGATCAAGGAGAACCTGAGCTTTGAATCATCACATTATGGCTACGTTCATACAGCAGTTTAAAGTGACCTGAATCTGAATTTTTGCTTACATGTGACTGATCTTTTTCTGACAGCTTGAACAGCACAAGTCAGATTGTATCTGACCTTCTAAATCCGATTCAGGCCACTTTCATATATGGATCTAAATCAGACCATATCTGACCTTTTGAAAGTCGACTGCAGTGTGGACAGCCAAAACAAAAGAAACCTGATCGAAGAAAAGATCAGAATTGTGCATGAAGTCCTGCAATGTGAACGTAGCCTGTAAGTACATTCTAGACCTTGAACAGGCATATTTATAAAAATGGTGCTAGCCTATCACTTCTTTCAGTTTGGTTTCTTGCATCTTGTTACTTTATAATGTTGCAAATTTCTGAGTTTGTAATGTCAAAATGTGGGGTATTTTTTTTTTTTTCAAAACTTTAAGTGTCCTTTATTTTTTCAAAACCTTGATTAGTATGGCCAATCATACATAGTTTTTAAACATGATTTTGAAAATAAACTGCATATATGCACATCCAGCCTACTCATAGGTCATAACAGACTGAATTACAAAGTTGTTCTCCATCTCTCTATCTTGGCTCAGCGCTATGACGCACGAGAGGGTGCTGTATGAGAGCCACTGGCTTGCAGTACGAAACAATTTGTCAATTTCTACAACTTTTCACAGTGAAGGCAAATAAAAATGAAACAGACTCAGTGTGCAAGGCATGAGTGTGTAACTTTTTTTTTGTTTTGCTTCTGCAGTGGGTAAAGTATGAAATTAAAAGCTTTATGTTTTGAAACCAGACAGAGCACAAGCAGTGGAATTACAGATTGCCTAGAAGGGTTACGAAAGGGGGCTTTGCAAGGGGGTTGCAGCACAAACAGAGTTTGTGGAAATAGAAGATCAGCCTCATCTCTGAAAAAGCACACTCATAATTCAACATTTTGTGGTGGCCACTGTGTTCTAAGGTGGTAGTTCCCCCTTTAGCCGCCCCTTGGATACAACCTTGCTGTGTGGTCGGAGAATCTGTGAGAGGGGGCTGCTCCATTACAGGACGACTCTTCATGAAGTTAAGACTTGAGTATTGTGCACTTCCTGTTTCCTGTTAAAGGGCAGGTTCTTCATCATATTGCTTCTTCATAATAAAGTCATCAGAAATCACGTTAAAAAAAGAAAAATGCTTTCTACCTCTTTCAGCTCTCAATCAAATGTGCAAATGTTATAGTTGGATCCAACTGCAGCAATACAGCAGACATGACCTACCACTGTTTTTTCAGTCTGGAATGGTAATCCTCACAGAGGCATTTATCTACAGAGCAGTACTTCTTTTTGTCTTTTTTCCCCTTAAAATACAAAATTCATCTCATAACATCTTGTTGTTTTGTTCCCAGAGTTGTATTTTTTATTTGGCTAGAATCATAACTCCAAGCAATATAATCACTGTTAAAAATATATTTAAATAATGATTGCATAAATTTAACAGAAATACTCTTAAACAGCATTTTTAAATATTAGTCTGGAGCAGAGAGAGCCTTTTAAAACCAAATGTTCTCCTGCTTGGACATATGCTAGTTGTAACACTCAAGACAAGATGGCGCAACCAGAAAAGGTCAACACAGAATCAATCAGCTGTGAATAGGAGTTTGATTTGTGAGTAAGAGATAGAGAGATGAAAAAGTGAGAGAATGAGAGAGAAAGAGAGAGCCTTCTTCAGACAGGGGAGATTAGTGCTCTGCAGTGATATGAATTCTGAACCACACTCTCTATCAGACGCTCTCACACTCCTTTTGTACCACTGCTAGCTTGGCTAACCCCACATACACACATGCAGATGATTATTTCTGTGTGTGCAGAGCTTCAGCTTTCTATAGAGCCGGGAGGTGTTGGTCAGAGGGGAGAGGAGCAGCTGTTGTTGTAGCTGTCCATTTTGCATTTCTCCTGTCCTCGCTCCCACATCAAAGAAGGCCAGGCAGGACCCTGAAGCTGGCACTGGTGTAGAATACACAACACAGACCTCTAAACACCTGACAAGGAACAACTCAGAGCCATGGGAGGCGGAGAAGTTTCAGGAAATTTGATCAAAAATAGAACTTGTTTTGATTTCTCAAACATAAAATAAAAGTTTCAATGCATACAGGTGACAAATAATTATCTAAAACTGACACTCTCTGCAAGGATTCAGTTGGATACAGGTGGGTTCAGTCATGCATCATAACAGATATGTAAATGTAGTTGAAACCCCACTGGCAGGGTGTGTATCCTTTACCTTAACCAGATATGACACCTTCAGGCCTCTGCAGTGATTATCAGCAGCAGGCCACCTTCAGCCAATCACTCAGTCTGATGTTAACCACACTGAAGCTGCAGAATTCACCACCAGGGAGACTCTCAGCAGAACTTCATGTGTCATGGGATGTTATGTGAAGTAGAGGTGGGATGTAACTGTGGGATGCACCATCTGTTGTGGTGGCAGACAATTTGAGATGCTTTCTAAACATAGATGCTGATTTTCAGGAACCATTTTCCCAAGGATTGTTTCACATCACATGTTCAAATGGGGTTCATATGTCCATTTCTCATTGCAGGAAGGGTTTGGGGTTGAGCAATGACACAAAATTTGCATAGAATTAACCACAGTTTTTTTTAATGCTTTTGCGATGCCCTGGTTATTGTTTAAATAGGCCTTGCCCAGGATTATTGTTACTATTAATGTGCCCCCCCCCCCCCCCCATTTTTTCTGGTAAAATTTTATTTAGACTGTCTGTGTCAATTAACAGGTTAAACCCCCTTACTTAAGCCTATTGTGACTGCAAGGCGATCTTCATTTTGGCCAGTAGGTGTCAGTACTAGTATGTTATCAACTGCTCTCCTTGTTTAGCAGGAGCTTAGCTTGCATCCAAGCGGCAACCTCCGGTCCTGAAAAATGAAGCCAATGCGGAAATGCAAAAAATTGCAATATTGCGAGTGTTCACTTGAGGCTGGCTGCAGGAACACCGGAAGTCCCATCTGGACACCTGTTAAACAGCTGTTTTTTACACTAGAAATAAACTGGTTTACAGCCTGGTTCAAAAAACCAAAGTATCTCATTAGCTAGTGTCTTATTGTGCTCCCACTGTGCAGGGGGTGAATTTTTGTGTACCACAGTTTAGATTAGATTTAGAAGAAAACTCACTGCAGACTGATTGGCGTGTCTCATTTGACTGACAGATAGCTGAAGCTACGTTTCTGTCAACCAGAATGCTAGCTAGCTAGCTAGCTGACAGGAAGTCACGCTTAGTGGGCGGGCCAATAGTTCGGCTGAGACCGCAATTTCAATATGGAAGCCGCCACGGATTGGCATCAAGAGCTGCCTGAGTCCGTCCTATTGTAAGCACACGACCAACGTCACACAGGGTTTGTCCAATTCTTTCTACAGTCTATGCTAGCATCGCATTAGCTAGTCTACAAATTCACGCAAGGTGCCGATTCTCATACAAGACTATATTTCTGTGATGTTTTCAGGATAGACATAGTTACACAAGCACCATAAACATGTAGATTAAGTTTTTCTACATGTATGAAGTAAGTTTACATATTAGAACTGTTGTTTTTGACTTTGCTTACAAGTGCTACCATCCTAAGCTAATTTCAGCATGTGTAGCATGCTAGCTGTGTTTACCAGTTGTTACCTGGTATGACTGTATTCATATGTACAGTGCTTGCAAAATATTTCATCTATTACAGGAACAGAAACGTACTTTGTCAAGAATAAGTTGTGCATTTAATGTTCAGTACTGCACTTAGTTGAGTTTGGAGACGTTTGGCTGAGGTATATTGTTTCTTGTGTTTTATGTAACTGTAAACTTAGGTTAAGCAGGAAGTAAGCTCAGTTGTGTTGCATTAAACAGTCTGCAAAGAAACACTAGATGCCGATTCTCTTACAGCACTTTCTTTCTATCATGCTTGGGTTTACCAAGGCTGTGAATAAACACCACCTTTAAGTCAGGAACACTCACTTCATAGATTTGACCATTTTACTGCAACATGCATGTACAGTTTTTACTTGGCAAAGAAGGCTCTGCTCTAAAGATAATCCCTGGGTTAGTCAAGCAGCATGCTTTGATTTTCCAGGGAGCGCATGGCTAGAAACCCCCATATGGGTTCTGGATATGATTCTTTTGTTTGTATTTCATTTTGCTGCGCTCATCTTTGCTTTCATTGATTTTGTTTCTTTTCTTTTTTTTTTTTCAATTCTTCATGTTATATTTATTCATATTATTTTGTCTTATACTGCTTTTGATTGCTTTTGTCTTTTATATCTTTAAAAAAAATCTTTTTTTTCCCCCATAAATTCACTAACACTGTACTATACCTTCGTACTCTTTTGTGGTCATGTTGTTTCACAATTTGCATTTTTGTCAAAGCACTTTGTAAACTCGTTTCTTTAATTCTGCAATAAAAGTGTTGCTATTAATTTAGTTAATTTATAGACAGCATTATCTTTGTCTACAAAGTATATGACTTAAATAACATGCTAAAATGTCTTCAAAAACTACAGTATTGTTTCAAAAGGCATGCGGGTCAAAACGCACATTTGCCTTCCGTCTTGTTTAGTGCTGTGCTGCCCTCTGCTGGTCATGAAAACACAACATTTACATGTGGTTCCAGCTGGATGGAGATTTTGGTAAAAGCGATCTGTGTGTTCATCACTAGTGTGGTCCCATCAGTCAGCTGTTCTAAGAAGAATAGAGTTAAGACCTTCTGATCAGATGCTTTATCTACTCATATACCTCTGGGATATTTTTACCAAAACATCAGTTCAATAGGTAAAAAAATGAGATCAGGACTGCCCATAGGAATGACTGAGCCCTTGAATAGCTAATGTAATGGGCCCTCCAGATTTTATTTAATCACATCAGTAGGTGGTCATGCTCTTTTCTCTCTTAACACATGAAAACTCTGCGGTGTTTCTTGCCTTTCTCTGAATGCACAGTTACTTGTAAAGACTTGTAAACCACTATGATAAAGGCCTTCTCAGTATTTCCATCCTGATTTGGCATTTTTATGCCCCCCCAGAGTGACTTGGCCCCTGAAACCTTTTCCTTAAAATCTTGATCCTTGATTTTAAAATACTAAAAAAAAATTCCCCTATAAAATATATTGGCAAAACAACTATAAGAATAAGATCAAAATACATTTATAAAAGGACAATTAAAAACTTTCAACCCGCAGAATTTGCTAGGCCTCTGAAAAACCCAGAGAATGGCCCTTCTCCAGTGTTAACCCATTTTGAGGCTGGAAAGTGTGCCGAACTGTTAGTTCTGATGATGACATCATCTATTCATGCTACTTTATAACCTCTTAAATCTTTTTCTTCCCACTTTTGCTTCTTATTGCTCATTTTTGCCACTTCTTCAAGCCCTTTCTAATCCATTATTGGGGCTTTTTTCCTGTCACTGTCCCTTTTTGTGGGCACTTCTGACCCAGTGGTGCCACTTTTTTAACCACTTTTACAACTCTTCCTCCATTTTTGCCATTACTGATGCATTTGTGCCGCTTGGTGCTCTTTTTCCCATGTTTTCTCCCCAACAACAAATTTTTGCAACTTTTTAGCACTGCTTGATGCCTGTTTTTAGCCCATCAGTGCCACCTCATGCCCTTTTTGTCTTTTTAGCCAATTTTTTGACACTTTAAACCCAGGTATGCCACTTATTGCCCATTTTTGCCATGTCTTTGGGCACTTCTTACCCACTTGATGCTTGATTTTTGCCTTTTTTCCCCACTGTTTTGCCTCTTATAACTCCTTTTTAAGACTTTTTAAAACCATTTTTGGCCTTTCCTCCCTCTCTTCATATCTATAAAATAATTATTTTCAATAAACATGTAAACATGACCAATTAAAAGGTTATTTCTTTTCAGAATAGAGTTTTACATTTTTAAAAATACCATACTGTACAACAGCATAAATAAATAAGATTGTTTCTTGTTGTTGCTTTGATGAGAGTGATTGTTATTCAGGATATAAATAAATTATGGTTATCTCAAGTTGACTTTACAGTGGACCATCATTTTGCAAACCAGGGGCTCTATATTTTGCTGGGCTCCAGTAAAGCTCTCCCCCCTTTTTGGCAGCCTTGTTCCTCCTTGCTGAAATCAATTGCTGCAAACATGCTGTGCAAGTATTACCTTAACTTTACCCTCTCCAGTGATCTATTGGAGACATATGATTATAATTACAGATGACTTTAAAGAACTGAACATATATATATTTAAAAAAAAACTCTGGTTCAAGTAGGTCAAAGCCCTTTCACCCTTGTGTGCAGCTCAGTCAAGAGAAGCAGCTTTTCTAGCAGCAGGATCTTCAGGCGTCTCCACTCTGAACTCCTCCAGCATCTCATTGAACATTTCTGCAGGCTTCTCTTCACGAGCTTTAAAGTAAAGTCAGCCAAACCAGGGTCTTTCTTTGACTCTCTGTCCCTTTTTATTCATTCTCCAGCCAGTCAGGTTTTTAATGATAAATATATTCAAGAGGAGAACAAACACATATCTGCATGCAGGCTCTGTGTCCTCACTCTGAGAGCCTTCTCTCTTCATTATTGTCTTTCTCCCTGATGAGGAAATGTCTTTTCAATTTCCCTCTACCTTTTTATCTTTAGCTTCCCCTGTCGGTCTCACCGGGTTTTCTCCTCCTCTAAAGCTCGCTCTCAGGGGCTTCCCACTCGTCTTTCATCACTTTCTCTTGCCCTTCTTCTTGTCTTGTCTTCTTTCCTTCTTGCCTGTTTGAATGTTTCGTTTAATCTTTAATTATTTTCCGTCTTTCCACTTTTTCACATCAATTTCCTCTAATTTGCCATGCATTTCACACTGAAAGTGGAAGAGTTGCTGCTCTCTGTGCATGAAAATTTTACCCTTCACCCCTTTCAGATATCCTTGATCAGACCATCACAGCAGCACATTGATTTCCCCCACTCTTGAAGGAGTCTGACCTTGTAAAATATTTTCTTAAACATCATAAATCACATATGAGAGGATTTCATGTATCGATTTTAATTTAATGCACAACAGAGTAGACATGGAAACCCTCACTATAGATATCCTCAGAGGGAGTTACATCATGGTTTAAAAACATAAACTTAAGCTGGAAATTACCGGTAAATATTACAGAGTCTTTATCCTTTATAATAAGTGAGTATTTATTTACAATTGCATTACCTTCCTCCTAATATTGTCCCCCCTCAGTAAAATATCATTATGCATTGTTAAAGCCCCTTCAGAGAGCACACTCTGTTATTGTATTAGGAGCAGAAAACTTCCCATCTGCATGTGTCAGCATGCTCAGCAGAGCAAAGAATTATGGTCTGCAAAAGTGCTGCTCTACTACACTGTATTCTGCTGTCTCATATTCATTCATTCTATACAACACACATCGATGTGTTATGTAAACATTTATGTAAGTTTGATGTTTTCAATTGTTGTAAAGGGTCTGAATATGTCAATTTCAGTTTTTTACTTTCATAAATTTGCAGACTTTGTTGTGATAGAGTACTGAGTGTAGATTAATAAGCATAAAAATTCTTAAATTGCCCCCTGGGGACAAATAAAGTTTTTTGAATTGAATTGAATTGAATTGAAACATTGTCATAATTCATTTTGTTTTTGACTGTAGCATCAGACTGCAACATAATGAAACTGAAAAATATGAAGAAGGAGTTTTCTGAAGGCACTATATCTGATCAGCCAATCAAAAGGCAGGTGGTCATGGTAGGCTTTCATGTTGTTTAGGCCTTTTTCTGACCCTACAATTTGAACGTCACAGCAGAACTTGAGACTCATCAGACCGGGAAACCCCTTCCCAGTCTTATATTATTCAATTTTGGTGACTGTAGCTTCAGTTTCTTGTTGTTAGCAGAACAGAAATGCTACCCAGTGTGGTTCTCTGCTGCGAGATTGTTCTCTTGTGCATACCTTGATTTAGCAAGTGATTATTTGAGTTATTGCCTTTCTATCAGCTCAAATATTCTGGCAGCTCTCCTTTAAGGCTTTTTGACCCAGAGCACTGCTGCTCATTGGATATTTTCCCTTTTCTCTGCATTCCATCAGAAACCCTAGAGATGGTTGTGCATGAAAATCCTAGTAGATCAGCAGTTTTTAAAATAGTCATATTAGCCTATGTGGAACCAACAACCCTGACACTTAAATCACCATTCTGGTGCTCTGTTTGATTTACAACAAATTGTATTGACCTGGGTTACATGCCTTTATGCATTGGGTGCTGCCATGTGATTGGTTGATTAGATACAGTTGAACAGGTATACCTAATAAAGTGAAAAGTGGGTTTATGTTATGTTTAACTTATTAATGCTGCCTATAGAGATATTTTTTCCAGACTGACTGTATTTACCATAACAACACAACAGATCTGGAGTATCAAACTGTAATGATGTTTTGTGTACAAGTCCTGGGAAGCATTCTCCACCAACCAAAAGCAGGCCTACATCAATACATCCTATTTGCTCAGTCTTCCTGTGATAATGTTCATCTTAACAAGATCCCAACCTGAGATAAAACCATCGTATTTCTCATGTGGTAACAAGTTAGTTTGCAGAGACCTAAAAAGCAATGGAAATAAACTTTTTATCACCTCAAAATGAGTGCTGTTATTCCAAGAAAATAAGACAAATATGCTAAAGAGAAAAATCACATTGTACTTACGGTGGCTAGATTTGGAAATCAGGTGAATCACATGCAGGAATAAAGCCTCAGGTTGGACTGGAACCTGTCCAGCCTGCTTGCAAGACCAACTTTTGTGCATTTGCACCCCCATAGTTACCACAAGAATACGGGACAACAATGAAACGTATGGATGCATATTCTCAGGAGAGCTGCTGTAGGATATTTTACATGACTGTCAGACTGATTCATTTCTTTTCTGCATCTATACAGGAGAGATCCAGTAGGTGGCAGTGTTGACAAATAAGTGCATTTATTGTGGTGCCCAAACATTTCTTTATTTGCCTACATCTGTTCAATGTAGATGAACATATCATGTTTAATACTGATGTACAGTAATAGTAAAGGGAAATCAGTGCTATCTTTAAAATCTTTTCAGTGGTTAAAGCAAAACAACAAACTTCATATTCACATTCCTGTTTCTTTCACTTCAGAGATAGTAACAACGAAGTGAGTTATTTTGTGTCATCCTGACTTGCAATCCCTGCCTCAGAAAGTCCTCCTCTGTATTTACACATGATCCAAACTAAAGCTGCAAGTCAACCAGATTCCAACACATTCTTTCTTTTGGCTTCCAACATTTTAAAAATCATTTTAAGGTCTTTGTTTTTGTTTGTGGAGCCTTACATGGGAAATCTCTACCTTTAAGAGAAAGCTAAAGACCCAGCTCTTTAGAGAACACTGTGCACTTAGCCAGACTATTCTCCACTGCTGTCCCCAGAGGTTGAATGAGTCCCCAACTACAGTTGGCTCGCACTGTCCTGCTCTACTGCTGGGATTTTTTTTTTTTTTTTTTTTTTTTTGCCCAGCTCTTTGTGAGTGACCCAGCACTTGGTACTTGGTAATTAATTGTTGTGAAGTCAAATGGATGGCGATGACGAGAGATCTCACATTTTGCTTGTTTCATTGTTGGTGTTTATATTAAAGAAAAAAAAAAACATTCGTAAACTTTAGGTGCTTTGTCTTGAACACTGCATGGCAGCACCTGCGTCCAATTGGACCTGAAGCATTTTGTGGCACTTACTGATGTTGTTTCTTCTCGTCTAGATCTTGCTGGTGTTGTTCTTGCTCTCGAATGTACATCACTTTGGATGAAAGTGTCTGCTAAATGACATTGTAACATTGTAACATGGGCAGGCACTTGGATAAATCTCTGACCTGCTTAACCCCTAAAACCCCATAGATACCTCAGATCTTCAGACCAGCATCTTCTTGTTGTCCATCTCATTACAAAAGGTCATCATGCCTTTGAATTTGTGGCTCAGAAACTTTAGAGCAGTGTTTCCTAAATTTGTTTCCTGATTATCCACTTTGTTAGAAGGTACAACCCATCAAGACCCAAAAACTTCGTTTTCCATATGTCACTGCTTATCGAGTCTGCCTTCTGCACCATTCATGGCTGGTTGGTTGTGCTGATGGTCAGTGTTAGCTTGGATAACATCAGTCTGGTCCTGACATGGCACTTTTTGCTTTATGAGGCGCCACTTTACCTCTGTCACACAGGCTTTCTTTGCATGCTCGGCCTGTTTTGCCTTAGCTATCTGTCACAGACATATCAAAAAATCTTCAAACTGTACCTTTAAATGACTTGAAACATTTTTCACGTTTTTCCCAAATTTCTCAAGTGTTTTGACTCGAAATTAGACAAATACACTTGTTTAGAGCTGAGCTTTTGCAGTGTGCTTGCTTCAAACTCAGTTAAAGGGTTGTCTTTTGGGGGCTAGGTGGTTATTGTGGTGGTCTGGGTTCAAGTTCAGCCTGTAGTTCCTTTCCTGCATGTCTCTTCCCTAATCTTTCATCCCTTTTTCCATCTCTATCCACTAGCCTCCTCTCTAAATAAGCCATAACAAGACAAAAAGTTTATTTTAAAAAGTGCTCTCTTTCTATTTGTTGATCACATTTTAACATTAGTTGACACTGCAGTTCTTTAAGGTGTTTCCAACTGTTTTTTTTTCCCTTTTCACACAAACAACCCCTCTCTTTCCTTTAAAATGAAACTATGCTTTGGAAACAACCTCAGCACTTTTTCATTAGGTGGAAAGCTGATTATTCATCCTACCCACTCAGGCACCCACTTCATCCAAGCTTGAACAGATCACAGAGCCTCGTCTCTGAACCAGCATCTCTGGGGTCATGCACTGCATCTTTCAGCTGCAGCTAAACCAACTTGTCAAAACTGTTGAAACCACAATTTCCTGAGATATTTTTACGGCAGAACAACTGATGCAACACAACGTGAATCGCATGCATTGCAATGGAAACAAATGTATGTAGTGTTTTCACCATGTAGGATCAACTCAAATACTGAAAAGAGGTGATTCTATTTCATTTATAACCCCATAACAGTCCAGCTGAATAGGCTAAAAGTGGCATTACAGTGATATATGAACTTGACTTCGTAGCATAGTTGCAGTGGTGACACATGCCGCAGGCAGGAACACTCTGAATTCCATCTTTGAGCCTGAAGTTGATTTTAGCAGAGGAGAGCTGTTTCAACATGCCTGCAGTGTGAACAGAAAGACTCATAAAGGCAGTGAGCTGCTCTTTCAAAAGAGATGAAGAGGTGGATCATTGTGCTGGGCTAATAATATGTAAGCTATGTCCTGTAAATGAGTACGTATAGCTTTGAATCTTCTCTGAAGACTGAATCTAACACATATGCCTCTTCATGAGCAAAAAAATAAGTACCATAAGTGACAAGACTGACCATTTCTTTGCAGTAACATTCAATCCCTGAATCTGGCGTGTCAGGAAAAGAAGATTCACAGTGAAAAGCCTTTCTAAGGGTGTTTTCACTTTAGACATGACCTCTTTGTGCCAGATCCAGGCATGATTGCTCCCCTTTGTGTATGCACACAGTCCAGTTTTCAAATCTGCCAACAAGTAAAATAAAGAGTGAGCAACAATTCAACCAGTTGCACTGACATTTGTTTATAATAAAAAAACAGAGTCAGTCCTGCCATTATGGAGGTTTTCATTCTTACTGAAATGCCAACAACCCTCTTCCTACTTCCACGTCTTCTGTGCAGGTCTGGAATGAAATAGCTCTGTGATACCATGGGTTTTTAAGCAACAGAAGACATTTAGGATGGACTTTTGGCTGACTTGTATCCTGTGCTGGGGAAAAGGTGTGTTCACATCTCTCATGGACCGTGCTAGTACACAGGAACTGTGCCTGGGACCACCTTTCCAAGGTTCCAAACGTGAATCCATGATAAACTTTATCTGCAGCAAATATACACAGCACTTTTACTGTTTAAAAAAACACAGTGAAGTTCTAAGTAAATAAAACCTACTTCCATTTGCAGGACAAAATCAGACCTATAGGAATGCCAACAGGGACGCTGATCCCAAAGTGCAGGGGCTAAAGCATTGATCAAACAAAAACTTTACTTGGGTGTCACAAATTAGTAAATTAACACTAAAGATATCTCTGCCTCTCTTTGCACAGAAACTCTTGTTGCATCTCTTCTGTAAATCTACTCATTGTTGTTGCAACCTCTCCTGATAAACATCTACTTCTGCCATTTTTTAAGTTATGAATTTATGATAACAATCTGTAAAGTTCCCGCGCTGGTTCTGGTGGTACATTGATAAAGATCAAACTTCCGCACGCAGATCAGTTGTTTCAATACCAGCTTGCGAGTGAAAACAAATAGTTACAATCAATTTTTAAGGGGTTTAATAAAAAGATAGTCTACTGATGATAACACTAAAGCAGGAACACAGTGAGGAAAAGAAAAAAGAAAAACCTATGAGCTTCTGAGTGTGTATGGGAAAAGGAGGGAGTGCAGGGGTGTATGTAAGGGGGGTTAGGGGGACCAAGATGGGCTGATTAAAGTTAGTTTTACCTTGAGGAAAGGACACTAATTAAACAGCTAATAAACTGTTTTTAATGTTATGATGAAAATAACTAAAACGGCTGCAATGACCCTATTTCAATAAAAAAGACTCAGATGGAAATTAACAAATATATTTTTTTACTATTGCAACCAGAATATGATTGTTAAAAGGAATGATCATTTCTGTGACTTTCTTTAGAGAGACACAGGTCTATGGTGGTACTTGTTATAGTTTCCTTAATGATGACCTAACAGAGTGTTGGATTGCTTTTTTATATGTCTGCTTAGGGCCTCACTGTGGCCAGAGGCGACCCTGGGTGCCAACATTGTCCTAAATTGAGAGGTCCTCACAAGAGCATTTAAAAGAATCTATATTAAGTGGGACTACCTAGATAAATCATGATTAACTATGAGCTACTATTAGTGCACTATTTTTTTTTTTCAATTAATCACATGCTTTTATGTCCCTTTCAACAAACTTTGGTGAAGCCACTGCAGCATCTCCCTGCAGCCACAGTGATGTAAAATAAGTCCACCACTGCTCCTTAACCAGATCCACATTGCCCCTTTGGATCAAGCCTTGTCAAGATGAACATGGTTACCAAACTGAAATAACAACAAATAATCAAATGACTTAAATAGTGCAAATAAATTCTTCTTTATGTATATCTTGTGGTCCTGATGACTGAGAGGATTGAAATGAAGTTATTTTAAGGGGACGTATTATGCAAAAATCACTTTTTCAGGCTAGTCTAACACAAATATGTGTCCCTGGCCTGTCCACAATCCCCTCAAGTACCAGAAACCCTCCCTCTCTCTTTCTCCATCTTTCAGAAAATGTGTGCTAAAACAAGCCGTTCTCATTTTTTACATCTAGTGACTTCACCAGGGGCCCTAAGCACCCGCCCCCAGGTTTGGTTGGCCCTCCCCCACTTGGAGGAAAGTTCCACCCTCCTCTATTGATCCTCTCAGCTACCAGCTAAGATGCTGGATAGCTCAGTGGGTTACCCTGCTGACTACAACCTAGGAGATTGCTGGTTTGAATCCCAGTCTAAACTTTGGGGGAAAAAAGTGTCTGTAATATCAAGAGTGCTGCATCCATTTCCTGAGATGGGAGTGGTCAGGGGTGGAGTCAGACAGCTACGGTAATTACCATTTAAAGCCACAGACACAGAAACGGCACATTCTGAGAAGGGCTGAAACAGAGGGGTTTAGACATGCAAAAATCTTATACTGAAGTGTTTTTTCAGCAACAAACTTCACAACAATAGAACAATATAATCTTGTCTTAAAAGGGTAAAATATTTCACCTTTAAAGTCTCTCTGAAGGCAATGCAGAGCAACAAATGGCACAAACAAGAAATAGCTGTTTTGGCCCTTTTCCTAAATCTGAACTCCCTGAGGCCTTCATGGCTGATGTAGCATTAAAGTCAATCTAATCTCAGTGCCTGATCTCGGATAACACTTTTGATTGCTCAATCCACTACAAAAAGGAAAAAGGAAAGGGAAAAAATGGTTTGAACACACTCACTTATCAGCTGGACATCTTATTTCATCTTTCTGGTTGACTCAGATTCCTCATCTGGCATCTACCCTGTGGCAGGATTAAAAAAACATCTGCGAAATCAAGTTTGAACTGACTTCTACATCAGTTTTGTGATCCTTGATTTTCCCATAATCTTGACATCCACTCAATGGCCACTTTATTAGGTACACCTCTGCACTGCTCTTTAATGCAAATATTTTGAAATATGTTCAACCAAGCATCAGATTAGAGGTTTGAGTGACTTTGAATGAACCATGGTAGTTGGTGGTCTAGCAAATGTAGTTTACACCACATTCTGACCCTACAATTTGAATGTCACTGCAGAAATCAAGAGAACAAACAATCTTTTTCAATCGTATACTGCTCAGTTATGATGTGCTCATGTGAATTGTAGCCCCAGTCCTCTGCTTCAATGTTCAATGCATTATTTGTGTTATCGCTGCCTTTCTATAAGCTCAAACCAGTCAGGTCACTCTCCTCTGACCTCTGCCATCAATAAAACATTTTGGCCCAGAAAACTGCTGCTCACTCGATATTTTCTTTTTTTGGACTATTCTCTATAACCCTAGAGATGTCTGTGCATGAAACTTTCAATCGATCAGCAGTTTGTCAAATACTCAGAGTAGCCTGTGTTGCACCAACAACCATGGGCATTCAGAGCCTCTTAAGTCATCCGTCTTCTTCATTCTGATGCTCAGTTGATTTATAGGAGATTGCCTTCACCGTGTCTACATACTGATTGCTGTTATATAGATATTCATGTTAAAGAGCAGTGAGACAAGTATACATCATGAAATGTAGGATTAAATTCCCTGTGTTGTAAACTTTAAGCGTCCAGACAGCGACTCTTCCCTTCCTCCCGTCACTCTTTCATGTGAACGGGCCGCTAACAGCTGCTGGCTCCTTCAGAGGGCCCACTCACTTTCCTCTAAAAGCCATGCAGGTAACATGAAGGGCTGGGTGAGGAGGGGGGGACACTTGGCCAAATGGCCTCATAGGATTAGCAGTATTGTCAGCCATTGTCAATGCTGCACCCACACTACGATCACCGCTGTAATCTCCTGACCTGTTCCCAATACACAAACAGGGCTGCCAGGAAGGGGCCTGTTTGTCTACTCTTCCATCCCCCCAGGGTCCCCTCTAATTCAGCTCACTGTCCTTCAACTTGGATGGACAGTAGGTCAAACTTTGATGCATTTAAGCCTTTCATGTACATTCTGAAAGACCTGGACATATGTGATCGTTGCAATGCTTATCATATACAAATTTCAGGTGCACTACAGGCACTGTGAGTAGTTTCAAAATCAGGTTGGCTCTTCTTTGGCCAATTTTTGAATCTCCTACACTTTTATAGGTCACCCATGACCATTTAATTAAGTAGAAAATGGCATACAAGACCAGGAAAGCTTTTATATTTTTTTGCACTCGCTGTCTTTCATGCCAAAATATTTTGACTGAGACGCTCAGAATGTCTGCATGCATGTATGAGTATATATTTTTAACCCCACACACAATAATTGAAAAGGTTCACACTGATGTCACTGGATAAAAAGACACAAATATCTACACATATTTCCACTGAGTTTGACCCAAACTGTTGATGAATTTCCAGCAAGTAGTCCAGTTTGGTTCAGTAAAGTTTGGCACAGTTTGCCAATGTAAACTCTGATCTTTCATGTCTTTTAAGACTCACTTGCAGGGATGGGAATTGTGTCTGTTTTTTGCAACCTGGATCATTTGGCTCCCAAAAAGCTCTTCATTTTGATACCATTTTGGTACCTACACAACAGGTAACCCTTTCAGCCTCATCTGGCCACACCCACTTGGCTGTTTAGTCCCTGCCCTTCCTGCCTTAGCCAATCAAGTTCAAGTCTCAGAGGTCCCCCAGGATAGAGACCCCTGATATGTTTGGGTTCAGTGTTAGTATACCTGAAAGCAGCACTTCGTATCTGATCTTCTGTGTTGGTTTTAACACGAGGAGGGCACAGAAACATGCAACACATCACATCAGGTAAGTTTGATCTTTAGAGAAGGGGACCATCCTGCATGAGAATGGGTGGGACAGTGGTGACACTAACAGTAAAATACAAAGGATTTACTGTTAGAGTAAGTTTATTTTGGGCTTCTGGTGCACCCAAGTGTTGCAAGACTGTTATATTTGATTTGATTTTGATCACTTTTTAAATTCTTTTAATACAAGAATAATTAAGCAAAAGTCAATTATATCAAAACTTTAAGGAAGAAATTTTAAAATGTGATGATTTGATAAGAAGATTAATATGTTTTTGAACATAAACTCTGCAACAAGCCACATGTTTTACATTTTGCTGAACTGTAAATGTATTTTCTGTTTTCCTCACAGACTCCAAATTAAATCTGAACATGCCCCGGTCTCCTCCAGCAGGTGACTCTTACCAGCAGAGCTGCATCAGGATGAGGCTGGAGAACGCTGACCTCTGGAAGTCCTTTGACAGCCTTGGAACAGAGATGATCATAACCAAGCATGGCAGGTACGCAGTGTTGCTTTTTGGCAGTGAGGCATTTGTTATTCAGAAGCTGCAAGACAGACACTTTTTGGTGCATAAAACTGTGAAATTTGGTCAGAATGACAGCTTTTGAATTTATCATTCCAAAACAAATCTTCACAAACTTGGCAACAAACCTGATTCTGAATGTCTTTGTTTCAGGAGAATGTTTCCACACTGCAGCATCAGCGTTTCCGGACTCCAACCTTTTACCAACTATGTCATCATGGTGGACATGGTTCCTGTAGATGGCTTCAAATATAAGGTAAATGCACAACATGCAGCACAAACTAAACACTTTTTCCACCATCACACACCCCTGATTAAGGCACAGCACATTTACTGTCTTTATTTTCTTCACTTTTCTTCTCTTGCTAGCAGATTACAGTATGTAAAATACAGCAGTCTGCAGCCAGACACGGGCCTGCCCTCTCTGGGCTGTTCCCTGCTGCATTTCAAAGCCTTTCATTGCTTCCTGTTTGTGCGCTCTCGGCTGGAGGCCCAATCAATTAGCATCCCTCCTCATTCATTGAGGCTGAATGAGAAGCAGTCGCCCATACATACACTCAACGGCTCTAACGTCTACTGCTGTGGCCCATTTGGTCACAGATATCACTTTTAGCACACAGTTGGAAACAATGGAGTATTCAGGAAAGAGACAGTACCGTAGGAGAGTTTGAGATGTTTTTAAAGTTATATTTGCAAACTGACTAGAAAGTCTGTACATAAGGAAACTTTATAGCTGTATTGCACTGTTTAAGACTTTACCAGGGGAAAATGTGACCACTTTTGGATTCAGAAATGTCCTTAAGTCCTCAGTTTGATAATCTTTATCTGGAATTTCTCTGCAGTGGAAGAAGGATCAGTGGGAGATTGCAGGAAAGGCCGAACCACAGCCCCCATGTCGGACTTTCATGCACCCAGACTCTCCAGCTCCAGGAAGCCACTGGATGAAGCAGTCCTTGTCTTTTCTCAAAATGAAGCTCACCAACAACACCTTGGACCAGTACGGCCATGTAAGACACCGTAATAATGCAGAGACTAATGCCAAGCTCAGTTTATTTTTAGTTTTACTGAATGTTTTTTATTAAATCTACTCTTTTTACCAACCAGATCATCCTGCACTCCATGCATCGCTACTACCCCAGATTTCACATCGCCCAGGCAGACAGTCCTTACACCATCCGCTGGGGCCCGTTTCAGACCTTCTCCTTCCCAGAGACCACCTTCACTGCAGTCACGGCCTACCAAAACCAAAAGGTTTTTACTTGATTATCAATATTTAAACCATGATCTTGTTTGATTGAAATAAGAAAATGTAACAAATATTTAATATTGATCCCTATTTCCTTTCTCTTTTTTAGATCACTAAATTGAAGATCGACCACAACCCATTCGCTAAGGGATTTAGGGAGGGAGGCACTCACTCCCACAGCAAAAGGTATGAATTTAAGTATTTTAATGAGCTCATATTTTCAGTTCAGTTCTTATTTTCAAGATACCTGACCACAGCAGAGATATTTTTAGGTACTTTCATGGGAATTCGGGGAAATTGTGAATAATTGAGAATTTAATTGGGAATTTGGATGGTACATGTCCTTTAAATTTTTCTGAATTGTCATGGATTTTTTGGGGGGAACCTCTTTGTGAATATATGGGGATTTGATTAAAAACTTGCTTTGAAATTTTGGGGAATCAGCTTGAAATTTTTATTGGAATTCTAGAAATTTTAAAAATGAACATAATTTCAAAAACATTTCATAGAATGTTCACAGAATTTTTTGGTATGTCTTGTAGGGTTGTGTTGTTTACATTGTTGCCTTCTAGCAGCCACCTTTAGAACTTTAAAATGTTTTTTTCTGAAAATGACGTCCAAAAGTGATGAAATCATACTTTTATTGAGTTGTACCGTAAAATAAGTCTATTGTCCTCGTACATCTTTATTTTTGGTGAAAAACAATTTCTGTTCAAAGACAAGGCTTAGGTTTTATTATACTCAGGCTGTAGTTATCCAAAAGGATTGGGAGAAACTAAAAATGCATTCCAAAACAAAAGTTCAGGTCTCTGGCAGGAGCTAAAAGTGTGTAATCAAAATGTTATCTTTCTTGAAAAGCACATTGTAAAAGTATAGGAAATCTGACAGAATGATTCCCCCTCCAGACTGATCAGCGACTTTAAATACAGTTAGGGCAAAATTTGGATGGACAACAAGATTTTCAAAAGAATCTTACATTTGATAACACATAACCTACCACTACTTATGCTAGTATTTAACCACTTCAATCTAATGCAACTTATAGCTACAATGTAGCTTAACACTCCATACAATTAGTGCAAATATGTTTCTCTTGCAAAAAACACAGTCTCTGCTTTTATTCACTACATTGTCTACTTTTTTTCTCAAAACAGAATTAGAATGAGTTAATTGTGGCATAATGTGTAAAATGTGCAAAATGTTTAAAATGTAAAAAATTGTTTTAAAGTAGCAAAAATGGGTTAACAGAGGCAAAAAAGAAAGGGTGTAAATTGGCAGAAATGAGCATAAAAAAGGCAAAATCAAGCAGGTTGAAATGTGCAAAAATGATCATAGAAAGGGGGGAAAATTGGTAAATGGTGGGACAAATTGGTCAACAGAGGCAACAATAGGCGGAAAGTGGCAACATTAATTAAAACTGGCAAAAACAGGCAGAAATGGTGGTGAATTTTAATTCCTAATTGGAAAAATAGCCATGAAGTGGCAAAAATGGACAGAAATGGTGGTGAAATAGGTTTCAAAAAGTGGCAAAAAAATTGTCAAAATAGGCAAATGGGCAGAAAAGGTGGTGAAATAGGATTAAAAGGGGAAAATGGATTTGAAAGTGGAAAAACAGGTTAACAGAGGTTAAAAAAATAGGTAGAAAATAACACTGCGATATTAACATTACAGTGGCACCAACCTGATGAGCTCTAATCAATTCTTTGGCAAGTAAATATGGTACATAACTTAACATATCTATTAAATGCTCTATATGTACTTTTTCCCCTTATAGATGTCGGTCAAATGGAAGTCCTCCTGCAAAGAGAGCCACACTGGAAAAGAAAGCTCTTTGCAACAGTCCTCAAAGTAAGTTATGTCTCATTTTAGTCAAACAGCTTGCATGACATTCATTTCCTTTACAGGAAAAAAATATGGGAAGCGCGATTTAGCCTCCCTTCAGATCAGCATGACTGTCTTTTTGCGCTCCTCGTTATTGAACACTGTATTTCCCTGTCAGGCCTGCAGAGGATGCCCTCCACCTCTCAGTCAGAGCATGCAGAGAAGAACCAGGCAGCCTCCCAGCAGTCAGTGAAGGGGGGCGACCTTACAGGCTGGGCTCTGGAGCAGGACCCTTGTGAAAGTCTCCATGCTGAGCCCCTGGAGCTGCACGAGAATGACTACAGCTGTGAAGAACAGATGGTGCCTGCTTCAGTACCATACCAGCCATACAGGTATGGGATCTAATAAAGCAAATCAAATGATTCTTGTATAAAATAATATATAAAAACATGTTTATCCAACAAAGAATGAAGCAATAATGCTGGAAAAATCTAAACATGACAAGAGAAAACAAGGGAGGGTTTCCATTCCATGCACTTTAAACATTAATAACCTTTCAGACTCCATGTCTGCTAGTAGATCATCACTGGCTCTAAGCATGATGAAACATTAACCATAACATCACTTTCTCTTTTACAGATCATTTGAGTACAGCAGATATCCACTGCCCTCCCACGACATAGATGTAGCACAATCCCCCGCCCACCCCCCACCCCATCCACTCACCATAGCTGAACACAACGCCCAACAACATGGCTACTACAACCATCCTCACCATCACAACCATGCTGCAGACTGGAGCCAGTACCCACTCTTCTCCTACTCCTGCTGGTGACCTTTTGCAGAGTTGAGTCATGGATGAAAGATGAGTCTACCTCAGCATTGGAGTGTGGCGTTAAACAAAATGGACCAGCAATGACTGACAAGGAGGCCAGTAGTTTGTGTTAAAGTGTATAGTTGTGTACAAAGTATACATCTGACAGGTTGTACTGGATGTGGAGGACTCACTTATTTTGTCAGTTCTGAGGACAAAAATGTCATTTCATATGAAGTGAACACATTCTGCTTTTTTATATCTGCACAGCTGTGTGTTTAATTATATGAAGTATGTGTTTTGAGACACAATACACTGTATACACTGTGATATATCCAGTCCAATGGGAAATAATTGTGATATTAAATCTGCAGGTGTGATGAAAAATACCATATAGTTCCAGACCTTTAATAAGACTGGAGTATAATATTAAGCTAACAAAGGCTTTCATCTTTTATTGATTTCTACTTCATATTTTACAGCTGAAACAGCTTAGAACTGCTACATGCAATAAAAGAAGAGTGTGCTTTTATACAGCATCAGACTGTGAAAAATGCAAAGGCTATCTTTATATTAGTTGAGTAACATCACATTGAAATCAGTACCTGCATCAAAAATGGAAAGAATTGTATATTTGTGTTTAGTTTTATCACAATAATTTGGAATAAACAATGTCTGGGATTGGAAAATAAGTCTGGGTGTTCTGTTTGGTAGGTGAGTTACAGCAGCACGCGACCTCACCAGTGCTAATCTTTGTAGCCTACCCAAGGCATATCTGCTAACTGAGCTAAAAACCAGTGCCTTGAAAGACAGCCGCTGGTGAAGAAAACTCATCAAATCCTGACTAGAGTTTGCCGAAAGGCATGTGGGAGACTCCATGGTCAACTGGAACAAAGTTCTTTGGTATGATGAGACCGAAATGGTGCTTTTTGGCCATCACACAAGCTATGTTTGACGCACACCAAATACTGCACATCACCACAAACTCATCCCCACTGTGAAGCATGGTGGTGCTATCATCATCCTGTGGGGATGCTTCTCAGCAGCCAGCCCTGGAAGGTTTGTAAAGGTAAAGGTTAAAATGAATGCAGCAAAATATAGGAAAATCATGGAGGAGAATCTTATTTAGTCTGCAGGGGAACTACAGCTCAGGAGAAGATTTGTTTCCCAGTAAGATAATGACTGAAAACATACAGCAAAAGCTACACAGAAATGGTTTAAAGACGACAAGGTGAATGTTTAGGAGTGGCTGAGTCAAGCCCAGACCTCAATCCATTAATATACCACTAGCTAATCTCTATGTGTAGTTTACTATTGAAGTAGATAAGTCATCAAAGCCAGTTTCAATCATTTTCATGCAGTTATGGTGTGTACAAAGAAAACTTTCAATGCTTTTTGGTAAAAATTAGGGCAAAAGATTTACACATCAACATGCTGAAAGCAAGGCTACACAAAATACACGTGCTACCATCTATTATTATGACCCATCTGCTCTCATAATCCATTGCCATACTTCACTCTACACAGAGCACATCTATTTGCCATAATAACAGAAGCTGTTTGCATTAGCTCGATTAGATATTTTGAGCATTAACATTACACAACACATTTAGGGGCAAGAAAGAATGAGAGTGCTGGAGCTTTGAGAGACTGTCCCCGAGCAGAGAGTCTGACCTGATAAAGCCATGACAGACAGCGAGTGTGGAATTACCATCACAGTCTGGCATAGTTTCCCCAGCAGAAGGCAGGAACGTCTGTGCTGTAAATGTTTTACGAGAGAGAGGGAAGCCATATCTGGGACATTTATAAAGCTTCAGGGAGCGCATACTGCAAAGGAATTTTCTAGAGCACATCAAATGACGTGATTTTGTGTAATACACTACTTTAATATTGCTGTAAAAATATATATAAAGAGGCAAAGTCATGAGTGGTATGAAACCAAGAGCTAATGACATTTCATTCACTGTTTTTACAGAATAAAACAGTGTAAGACATTATGACTGCAGAGCATTCAAAGTGTGACTTTCAGATCACAGGATGGTCGTTTTAACCTGCAGCATTTCCTGAGGTAGCACAGGTCATGTGGGTCACCCACATAACTCATCCTGGATTCCTCTCACCTCGCTGTAAAATGAATTATGGGACACAGATGGGGTCAATTAGCGTGCAGGATGTGTAATTTCAACACTGTAGGGCACTGTGTAGTTAGTAAAAGCTTAAACCAGCAGTCGCTTTCTGCTCAGTACCTCTATGATATAAAGGCAGGAGGCATTTAAGAAATGTTTAAGCAAAAATGTACATCTATTTTACTTTGAATCAATTGCTTCAAAATCATTCTGATAGTTCCCTGACTTATATTAGGGACAAAGTTGCGACCCCTTCCCCCATTTCCATTCAGCACCCTGAATGCACTATGCTCATGGATTCAGCGCTTTCCAACTCTGTATATGGTATGTAAAGCTCACTGGAAAAGAGCCCCCCAAGGAAAAAAAAATCTTTGGATATCCTTCTTTTATTGGTATTCACCATGGAGACATTCAAAGAAGTGAAAAGACAAAAAGGGGACATGATAGAGGAAGCTGAAAATTTAAAAAATAAAAAAAAATGGAGGGAAGCAGGCTAGGCAAGTGATAATCTTTGATTTGCTTTTAAATGAGGGACAATTGGAAGAAATTCTGTATGTAATATGTAATATTTAAAGCATTAATACAGATATTATCAAATGTATCCTTACTAAATATAGTCTTGGTCAATAACTTCAAAATAGCAAGTGAACCTTCCTCTATCCAGCTATTGAACCTGTTTTATACATCTGGATAGAATCTACACCGTGGTTGCACTGTGCCTTTAAGAAGTATTCATTCCTTGTTTTATGCTTTCATTGATATCATAAATTAATCAGCCTATACAATAAGCCTTTTTGGACAAACACAAGTAACACAAAAAACCTGCTTTAACGTAAAAGTTAAAACAAATTTCTACAAAGCAATGCCAATTAAACACAAATAAGGTAAAAGGAATGTTTGCATAAATATTTACCCCCTTTAAAGTGGCTGATGTTATTCAACAGAGATCCAGCCAACTGGTGCTAGTAGTCTCACAATTGGTAAAATGGGGATCACCTGAGTGCAGTGAATGTTTCTCAAGAGACTGTAGTATAAAGACAACTGTGTCTGGAAGGTCCCGTCACTGGTTATTCCTGGGTACCATTACCCCATGAAGACAAAAGAACACTCAAAGCAACTCAAAGAAAAGGTTATTGAAAAATATAAGTCAGGGAATGGATACAAAAAGGCAGTGGACATCTCCCAGAGTTAAGTTGAATCCATCATCAAGAAATGGAAGGAATATGTTGCATGAATATATCTGCCTAGATAAAGCCGTCCTCATAAACTGAATGACAGTGTGAGTCCCGAAAAAGAAGTAATGCAAAAAAGATAAATTTCTATTTCAATCATTGAAATCAGCTGTAATTTTCACAGTGCATCTGTAGTTTAAAACATACCATATGAGAAAGCATAAAGCATAATGTGCAGCAAGACTTCTTCATCAAAAACTCACTTATAAAACTCAAGGGGTCTCTAAACACATCAACAGTTTCCAACAATGCAAACCTTAAAAGGCACCATTCAGCTGAATGTACACTGATGTAAACATGTTAACTTGATGCTTATTGGTGTAGTATCGATAAACAGTAATGAGGTAAGTTTTACCGTACATAAGAGCTGTTACAGTTCCTTACAGTTAGTGAAAGCTCAGCATGTTCAAAAATAGTGACAGTGGTTTCATTCTGGCTACAGAAGCACAAACTTGCAGGTTCATGTATCAGAGGCATGGGTTTTTACAAACTAGCATTCAGTATTTGAAACATGATTTAATGTCCCTGATAAAGCAGTTAAAAAAGGTGTCAGTGACAAAGCTCTATTTTAGTCCTTAAAAAACTGAAATTGTATTCCTTTTATAAGCTATTAAACAACTTATCTTTAAAGCTTTTGGTGGCAAAGACTGACTGTGAATCCCTGTCTCACACTTCTGGACAAAAAGTCTACACCAATGCAGCTTCCATCACAGATAAGGGCAGTGGTGGTAATGGACTGTAGGTGGGTCTTCATCGACCACCCTACACATCCATTTACACACAGAGTGCCCTAAGGAGAGGTCAGATTTAGACCGAGTTTGATTCATTATGGTCATTCTCACTGCGGCCATGGCCTATCACAGCCCAGAGGAACACATCGACTGGCTTTAATGGCAGTTTAACCAGGGACACACACATAAACACACACATAAACGACCAGCATTGAGAGTGAACTCAATACAGTTCTGCTAATCACGTAATAGTTTCCAAACATGTCTGGCACTCTTGTTGATTTTTTTTAGTCAATGACTTGTTTCATCTGGTGTTAACATTATGCTTGGATGCAGAGAGAGGAACAAGAAAGCTGAGGTTGAAAACTGAAGAAGTTGGTTATTTTTGTTTTCACTTTTACAATGCAGAATTAGATCTGGTGTGGTGTGTCAATATGAGCACTACATGCGAAACCCTACATCTTGAGATATTGTGGTGGAAAAGCAAGTATACCAAATTTCCCTCTGGAGAATTAATTATCTCTGATTCTGTATTTCCATGCTACTATATTATCTAGTGAGCAGCTGCAGACTCTCCAGAGAATGATACATGCTACATGCAACGAGAAATAATGCCGTATACGCTGTAAATGCATGCATGCAGGTTTTCATAATGATGTGTACATATTGTTCAAATGCCTTTTGGTGACCCAAGTGAATGTAGGACTATTCGGTTTTGGTTTTCATCAACACAATAATTAAAATGTATATACATTTTTTATAGCATTATACCATTTTAGTTTTTCATAGATGCAAGTGGGAGATGGCATCTCCAAGGAAAAAATGGTTGGGAACAACTGATCTAACCGACAGATTTACACATTATTTCATACAGTTCCAGATGAAGGTCAATATAAATGCTTGAAATCATCCAATTTACAGTGGCTGTTAAAAGTATTAACCCCCTTGGATGTTTTACCCTTTTACAGATTTTATAAATCAATAATGGCCAAAATATTTCAACTTTATTGACATTTTTATTTCACAAAACCCCTCTTTAGTGTCAAAGTTAAAACAAATTCATATGAAGTAATATTAAAAAAAAGAATGTAGAAGAATTGATTTGATAAATATTTACCCCTTTTAAAGTGACTGACCTAATTCAGCAGAGATCTAGCCGACTGGTGCTAGTAGTCTCACAATTAGTGAGATGTGAATCACCTGAGCGCAGTGAATGTGTCTCACGTGATTGTAGTTTAAAGACACCTGTGGCTGGAAGGTCCAGTCACTGGTTAACCAGTATTCCTGGCTACAATTACACCAAGAAGACAAAAGAACACTCCACGCAACTCAGAAAAAAATTATTGAAAAATATGAGTCAGGGAATGGCACTGAATATCTCCCACAATCAAGCTGAATTCATCATCAAGAAATGGAAGGAATATGGCACATGAATAAATCTGCCTAGATCAGGCTGTCCTCACAGAGTGACTGTGAAAGGAGACTACTGACAGAGGCCACCAAGACACCTATGACTACTCAGAAAGAGTTAAAGGCTCCAGCAGCTGAGAGATGGGAGAGACTGCTTACAACTGTTGCCTGGGTTCTTCACCAGAGGGGGGGAGTATTCATGCAATCACTTACATTACCTTACATATCTTTAACTGGCATTAGAAATTGGTTTCACTTTGACATTAAAATATTAACATTTTTTGTCAAAAAAGCCATATTGTACATACAGTGATGGATTTATAAAATAAAAAAAATGAAACATCCGAAAGGGTGAATACTTTTATAGTCTCTGAAGCATCTGCTTACAAATGACATAAGAATCAGAATTCTTTGAACTGTTTTATGCCCTGCAGCAGCTATAGTTGTGTTACTACCTGCTAAATAAACAGAACAAACCCATCTGAAAGACTGCCCTTGAAAACTTTTCCATTCCCCATCTGTACATCAGCTGATGTTCTTTTATTAGCACTTCATTAAAATTCATTAATTGCTTCCTTTCTCCTGGGCACAGCCAGAATCAAAACTGGAGCTGTCAAAAATGAGAGCAGGACCAACTGTCCTGTGCTAGATACACAACCTGTGACGCCCGGCTGCTGCAAACACGTCCACACCCGCCCATCTGGGTAAGAAAAAAAAAAAAAAAAAAAAAGGAAACATACAGCATGCAGCAAGAGGACAGACACACCAGACTGGGCGACTTAAAGAAGTAGACGTAAATTTTATTTACTTGTTCTGTACATAAAGGGTCAATACCAGCACAGGTGTTAACCATGGGAAATATTAACACATGTAAATGGTATAAGAAAATAAAAGGCACAATTTTCAATTCTTAAGTAAAAGACAGGCTTTTCTAGAATATGAGAAGAGAGCACAGTAATACTGTTAATGCCATTAGAAAAACAATTTAGAAGCATGAGAAAAGCAAGTTCACCTCAACAAAAGAAAGAATCAGGGTGTATTGCTTAATTAGTAGATTTCATTATGTCTGATGAGGAAAAACCCACACTGGTTTGTTTGCACGGACCAGGAGGTATTCAAATAAAAGAAACCTTTATTTAATAAGGAAACAAAATGACATTAAGCAGCATTTGGCTGAGAAGAACATCTCCCCAAGCCAAGAGGTCATGCACAGAGGCAACCAGCAGGCATTTTTCCCTTTTGTAAATGTCACCATAGGTACTTTTATTAACATCACTCATTGTTAACAAAAAACACTTGATTTAAAAAGCAGACTAGAAACTATTGGAGGGAAAGGGAACCAAAAGCTGCACAATACAATTCTGAGTGACGGCCATTCAATGCTTTCAATAAAAAGCATGAAGAAAGACAGGGGGATAGTTCACTTTACAGCAGAAATTAAACTTGTCTGCACTACTGTTCAATCCTGAGCGGCGACTTGAATGCTATTGTTTGCAGCACAGTCTGAACAAAAAATGCTTTCCTCCACATGGATACAGTCTGTTTGCATAAAGAGACATTGTGCACAGACCAAATATTTCAGGAATAAAGCTGTCTGAAATCCTAACATGACACGGGTAACATCACATTAAAAACAAAGTTAGAGAGGGTATTGCATGCGCTCGAAGATGCATTCATACTACCCTCTGAAAAAGGCATTAATGGGATCTCATTGGCTTTACTGATTTTTTTTCCTTTTCCGACCTAAGCCACTGTATCTCACCTTCGTAGAAAGCAGCCGATCGTTGTGCCCTAACTACACTAGCCTGGTAGTCAGATGCTTGTGGAAAGTGCTGGCCAGGGCTACTGCTGTTGCTAAGTTTTTAAACCTGGTCAAAGCTTTTGCACGCCTATGCAGAATTGTTATTCATCTTCTAGTGCTTGGTGCTGTTGGCACGACAAACCTACTAACCTCTAAGTAATGTCCTTTTGTTTGAAAATAATGTGTCGGACAGTAAAGAGAGGTAAGAAGTAGACATGCAACGTTACCCCTTTACCATACATCTCCAATCACAAATTCAACAAAATGAGAACTATGGTTGATCTTGTGGCACAAATAAGAAAAAGATAAACTCACATATGGCCTTGTCATGTCTAACAAACTAAAGATAAATAACTTGTCAGCTGGATTTGTGCCAGGTTGAAGAGCAAATCATGACTCCTGCTTCCTTCCGACTCCAGTTGCACATCACGTACACATCAAAAACCTGTCAGCCTGAATTTCTCATGGCAGATGAGTGTCCGTGTATGCACTATGTGCTAGTTAAGGTACAACAGTGACTTGATTGTTTGGAGAAGTAACATCTGACCGGCTGGTTAGTTCCTCGATGCCTTAGTGCTCTCTCAAGTCCATAGGGATAACGTGTTTCCCTACTTCGTAAAGATCTACCCACATCAACAAAGCACACCAACACACTCCAAATTCCCCAAAGACTTCAAACATGACAAATATCCAGAGAATCAAATTTTTAAATGTTATGGCAAATGTCTACTGCGAACACACTCATGCACTGATACATACGCACACACAGACACACTCACACTGATGCCCAGTGATCTGGAAATGAAAAGGACACTAAAATGCGAACACACTGTCCAGCCAGGAACCAAAAAAACACTAGGGAACAGGCCCGGGAGAAGTGGGGTCAGGTTTGTAGTTTGGATCCAATGTCCAAAGCTGTAAACAGTCAGAAAGCCTCATGACGGTCGCCAACAACAGAGGGGTCGCTATCATTGTACCGAGACAAGCAGGCAAGCATGTGTGACCGCGGTGGCACTGGCGGGGAAAGATGGAGACAGCCAGCACATTCAGGTATGGGTCGATACTGGCTAGAGGGTCCAGTCGGACTCTTAAGGTCAGTCACTCTCATCTGGATTCTGGGGGTCTATGATTTTGACGTGGGTGAATGGGAAGAGACCCCTCCGTCCGTTCACCTCTCCCTCCCACTGACCGCTGATGTTCATCCTTGTCACCTTGACGATGTCGCCGACCTGAGGAGAAAAGGAGAGAAAGTTGAGTGTCAGTGTAGCAGATACAACATGGTAAAGAAGATAGCTTCCTCCAAAAATAAAGTTTAACACCAAGGAGTCCCATTTTACTGAAGTGGCTAACTGTGTTAAAATTGCATACAGTTTTTACCAAGGTTCTTCTTTCTTTCTACAACTCTCATCTCTATCTGCATTGCCCTCTTCTTTTTCTCTGCATCTCCATCTTCTTTGTTTTTTTTTTTTTTTTGCATTTTACTCTTCATGATTCTCCCTCTTCACTCTTCCTGCACCCTCCTCTCTTCTTTTTTCCTGCATAGTCCTCTTCTCTTTTTCTGCTGTAACTATGGTTTTATTTTAAGCAATTTATTATTAGGATTTATTTTTGCTGCGACCCACCCACAGTATTTCAAGACCCCCACTTTGGGAAACAATCAAATATGTTGCTTAGTGCTGAGTACATGGTGGATCAGTGCTGGGTCTTTTTAAAAGATATACTACAGTAAAGCCTAGACCTGCTCTTTTCGTCAAGCATTTGAGACATCATTGATTAAGAATTGGCCTTCCACAAGCAACATTTAGGTTACCATTGTTAAAAGTAGCCAAACAGCTTACAACAATATTTGGTGTATGAGCTGCACTTTTCAGACCTTTTTTTCATCTTATAAGTTGTCTGTGGTAATGTTTATTTGTTTAGTTAAAACTTATGAAGTAAAACAAAAGATAAAAATCATTTAAGTTAACTGAAACTAAAATAAAAATGAGGCTTTACAGAAATTTTTTTTTTTTTTTAAACTAAAACTGTAGTGTGTGCTTACAAAAATAAGTAAAATAAATAAGGGACAAAATGTCCTTAGTTTAGCCAGCAGCATTATGTCTGACATATACACCAAAGCATTTGATTGGTCAAGACTTGACACAATCGTAATTTTAGTTGTATTCAGTTATCAAATTTTCTGTCCCTTTCTGGTCTCACCCCAGACAAGTATCCCTTATTATAGAAACAAAATCAAACCTAAGACTACAATGAATAAAAACTAAAGTAAAACAAATCATTTTTGCAAAACAGAAACTAACAGGCCAGCAGTAAAGAGTTACAAAAAATAAATGAAAATAAAAAGTGAAAAAAGAACCAAAACAAAAACTATCATAACCTACGTCAGTGGCTGATATACCAGGGCAGTTTGTTAGCCAGTGTAAAATGCTGCTGAAAGTACGTGCAGCTGCCACCACCACAAACAGCTGCTTCGGATTTCAGGAATACATAAGGACACAAACTACACTGCCAGGGGTTGATGCCACTTTTCAACTGCTTTCCACATTTGTTAGGTCATAACTGTGACTTTAAAGAGAACACAAGTATATATGATTAGGTAAATAAACCGTATGGAGTGCTGGTTTGAGTGAGAACCCTCCACAGAATGGACAACAAGTAAAAAGTGTAGGAGGGCTAACCAAGCAGCAAGCTGTATCTATCTCACAACAACCAACAACAGCATTATACAACAACTGCTGTATTACAGCTAGGAGACACATGAACTCCATATGGTGCTAACAGATCCTACAGAAACTGCATACTGAGAATTTCGCAGATCAAAATGGAAATCATCACACAGGCGGGAACCATTTCCTCAGTGGGAGATTTAAAAAACAGTCTGTGGCTCACATACCAGGGCAACCTCTGTAAAGCAACAACTTAATAAAACGTTCTGACAGCCTGGGACATATTTTGGTCAAGTTTAAATCAAATATCCCAAGGGGCAGTGTTGCATCGTGCTCCCAGTTCACATTGTTGTTATTTCTGACATTCTGAGGATCACTTGCTTCTCTGAATTATCAGCAGAGGTCTCCTCCTCTCCATCACATATTTATCCAAAAACTAAAACATGTAAAACACAAAGTGGTGTTATAAATTCAATATATTTTTGATACTCTTTGATGGATCAAGAAGGGACTGGGAGCTGAGCTGCACGTAGTTTGTTTAGGTGAGGATTTCACCAACAGGGTTTAATTGTGGACAAAATTATCTCTGGGTTCAACCCCAAATTAGACTTTAATGGATACTGAGAAGCATTTGATATAGTTCTACTAGACTAAAATCTTAAGTTTAAAGATATAGATGAAAATAGTGAGAAACCCTGAAAAAACGGGTAGCTTAAAATATCACTCTTGTGGGTTCATAAAGGCAATCCATTTATTCATCGAGTCCAGCACTCCTTTCTATAGTTTTTTTGGTTTATAAAGGGAGTTTAAGTAATGCTGCCCTTAAAAAACAAGGAAAACATAGCTGAAGCTGACAGCTGGTTACTGGTTTCTGCACAGCACCATTTTGTAGATCATGATAGAGCAGCAGAAACTTAGATAATGATTTAATAATGTATCACAGATTGTAACTGTAATTTTCATAATGCACCACAGGCTTGGTTTGGGTCCCATGCTGCTAACTGCTGTGCCAGATTACATAGTCAAGATTTGCTCAGAATGAGAGAAGAGAAAAGCAGCATAAAGAGGGCATTTTTCAAAGCCCACAAAAAATCAAAACAAAAAAAACAAAATGTTACTGGCACACGGCCAGTGTTTATTTAAAGACCTGATCCAAACTAAAGAAGCAATGTGCATAAGAGTCTTACACAACACCCAGTACAACTGGTTTACTACACACATCTTTTAAAAATACAGACTGTTTATCAGATGTTCACGTTTTCACCACACTGAGGATCACACTGTGGACAGAAAGCACAGAGCTTTCACTCAGATGGTTTGTGACACTGAATTTGACCCCAATCTGTTAAAGCCATATGTTCTTTATCAGGATTAAAAGAGAAAAGACTTCATCGTCAAAACCATGATTGAAACAGGAATGTGAGGGCACGCTATTTGCAGCGTTTACTTTAGAAAGAGGCTTCAAGGACAAATAGTCTCAGACATAATTTGTAACAATAATCCTTTAGACCATCCTGGAATGATAAAAATCTACTTTATCATAAACCTGCCTGTCAACGAATGATCAAAAAAACTTGAACCAGCTGGTTTTGACCAGAAAGACTGCCATCACTTCCATTTGATAAAAAAACAGCCTTTTCATTTTCATAAAAGTGGACTGTATTTCACAAATTTAATCATCATTCTGGTGGGTTTCAAAAGAGTCTCAACTAACCCAGTATTTCTAACAAAAACTAATTAAACAGTTAAAACACAAGAGCAGAAGGGTTGAAAATAATGCAACATTATGTTAAAAGATGTAGGAAACTATCTGGAAAGCACAATGTTAAAAATAGTAAGCACGGTACAAAATAAATGACAAAACAGCAGAAATATAAATAACCCAATTTCCTCCGTTGTTGACTGCCTGTTTTAGAAAGGAATACACAATGACTCATAGCTTCTGCTTCATGGACCCCAGGGTCCCTAAAATAGACACAGCGCAAAACCAAAGGGTTTACGCTGTACACCAAGATATGTGCTGAGCGAAAGACAGGGGGACACAAGAGAAGTAATGAGCAAAGATTAGATATGCAACGCAGGTTTAAGGCAAATAAACCCAAATACAAGAGTTTATGCTGCACCGTTTCTAGTCCTACTTCATCTAAATGAAGAACTTAAAAGCGATGACCACACAGCAACCTCAAATGGTGAATTTTATATGTTTTGCTTAGCCTATTTAATTTTGTCTATGTGCATGCATGTTGCACCTCTACAAAACATTTGAAATAAATTCAGAATAGTAAAAGCACAGGGGAAGATAAAATAATGATAAGGCCTATGTTTTTATATTACTTTTAAGACAATGACTTCTGAGAAGAAAAAAAAAACTACAGTGAAATGAAACAGAATGGGCACAAATGAGGGTAAAAGAATTATTGCTGAACCAATCTCACGTTTTAATTCAAGAAGATAAATCTGAATGTCTCAATAAGAATGTTTTTATTCTTGGGTTGATGTGAAACTAAATGAGCAAAAACATCCCAGACGAAACATCAGTTAGACCTGCAGTATTTGTACCTCTTCAGGAATCATACACACAACATCTGCAATTAAGATTTGTATCTTTCATCCAGAAAATATTCTCCTGTAAAAACTTCCATTCTAGTCAAGGCCACACCTTTTCCCTTGAGTTATTAAAACCTCTAAATGCCATCGACATTTGATAAAAGTCTTCCCTTCTTTAAGCTGCATAACACATTGAATGGCAAACATTTTTACTGCTACCAACAAGAAACACCTTCCTGGACCTCAGACCTGCAACTGTGATAGACACCAAGCCTTCTCCGCCTGACGTTTTACCATACAGATTAAACCAGTCACTGCCATAATGGGTGATAACTCTTAAACCAAGCGACAACATTAAGAGAAAACACAAATAAAGAACCAAAGGATGGCAACAGATGTAAACACTCAAATATATCACATGAATAGTGCTGCATGATTTGGTTAATAATGATTTGGTTAAGACAATTACAATTATACTTGACAATATTGCAGTATGGGATTACTACTAGCTTGGTTATCAAGGAAAACGCAGAGTATAATGATAATCTTGAATTGTGCATTTCTCAACTCAAAACTATTTAAGACTTAACATATTAAGTAACTAAAAGAAATTACACAACCTTAAGTTTATCAGTACTGCTTTTAAAATATTTTTCCCTAAAAATAAAAGGTTTTCCTTTATTAAAAATTAAATTTTATTGAAAATAAAGTTACCTCTACAAAATGGAAATGCATTGGAACTGTTGTACCCTTAAAGGCTTTTCTGCAGGCAGTTTTAGGTCGTTTCCACCAAACAGTCTGGCTCAGTTCAGTGTGGAATGGCACACAATTTTTTTGTGTTTCCATAGAGCAAAAGTTGGAAAGGGTCCCAAAAAACTGACCTTTACCGTCCCACTTTTCAGCAACCTTCCATAGGGGTGCCAATCTTACCTATCTGTACCAAAAAGGTGGAGCTACACACACACACACAACAATAGGGGCTGCACTGGCATCATGTCAGTGCGCGACTCGGCTGCTCACCTCCAGGCTTCAGAACACGGAAGTCTGAGCTGTGAGAAGCGGACAAAAACGGGAGAAAAGCGGACTAATATCTGCCTAAATGGGAAATATTTGGACTCTATGAAGATCCAAACTGTTTCCTAGTCTATGGACATTGATATTTGGCCAAAAATCAAGTTTCCTGACTTTTATCTGGACCTGATTTTAAGTACACAAAGCAGAGCCCAAAGGCTCGCATCAGCCTGATCCATCTGCGATGGATGAGAAACTAAATTAATGCTGAAGTTTGTGAATACGAAGCCTTAGAACAGTTCATTCTCTTCTGTAACTAGTTATTAATCTACTTCTTACATTAGGTAACCTGTGAAAACATCGCTCTGTGGTTGTTGGACATTTTTGTAAAACTTCAGGCTGCAGACTATTTTACAACGAGATCAGCGCACCCCGGATTTCTGACTTAATCTAGCTTGATTTTAACACCAGTTGAACTTTTCCTTTATTTTTAATGTGCTGAATTCTCACAGTACAGCTCTAAACTTTCATATTTTGTCATATAAACTGTTCTAGACTAGATATATTCATATATTAACGTAGTGTCAGGAGTCAAACCGTCTCTGTACACGTATTCCATCAGCTGTGGAGTTGTACTGACAGCGGTTAACATCATTAAAATGTAGTTATTTTTTTAAAAAGCACGTTCAGCTGAAATAAAGCTGTTTACTGCTTATTCCCTACTGATTTCTGTCACTTATCCTTTTTATAACTCTGCTGCTGGAACAGCAGACCCGTGCTGCATGTGACTTCACATTCATCGCCTTTACAGCCCGCCCACCAAGTGAGGGCACAGGTGTCTGTGGAAACGCAAACTATTTTGGGGTTTAGTGTACCAAACCATACCAAACCGAACTGAATCAAACCGGAGCCCCTGATAGAAACACGGCTTTTGTAAACCTTTCAAGTTCTATTAAATACAAAAATAACTGCAGCCGCAAATGTGATGGCGAGTAATCATGTATCATCAATCATCAATTCACTGGCAACAAAGTAAGCTACCACAGATTGGCAGTTCATGATATGAGGAGAGAAACTATCGAGAGATACACTCAAAGGACCACTTTAGCCAGAACAGCCATAAACAGTCACTTTTTTTTTTTAACTAACACGATTAGTATTTATGCATTAATTACAATGTGATGAGGGTCTGTAACTGTGCATTAATGCTCTAAATCTCATCAATGACACGGTTTAGGGCTCCTGTGTCCATAGCTGGATTTTATGGCACTGGTAGTGCTTAGTTGTAGTTCACAGCCAGTTTAGTCCTGCGTTCTGAGCGCTCAGCCCAGGGCAAAAAAAAGCGCCCTCAGCATCAGCTTTTTTGTCTCCTCGCTCAAAACGTTCTCTGTTGAAAACTGTTCACCTTTTGGAACAGTGTCACGATCTTTGATGTCACATCTCCCTCACTAGCCAATCAAAATCAAGAAGGGGTGGAACTTTTGACAACAGTGGAAGAGAAACCTATCTGACTCAGTTTCTTCATCCTTTTAGAGGACAGTTTTCAGGTCTGCAGCTGCTGCCTGTGTCAGGTCAGAATTCCTTTGCATTGTCTACATGTCTTCTGTGTGATATTCCCTTGAAATATGGAAATATGCAAACACACAGCTATTTTCTAACAACGTTACAGATTTTACGAAGGAAAGTGGTATTCAGTTTTTGTAATGTAGCAACAATGAGCAAAGGAGAGAAGCACTCTGAAATTGAGGTCCTTTGTTGTCAGCGTAAAAGAAAAAAAAAAGAAAAAAAAAAAGCCAGCCTTAATGTCCTTTTCAGTAAACTTTGGTAAAGTCCCTGCAGCCACAGTGATGTAAAATAAGACCACCACTGTGCCTTACTGTCTCCATTTCACTTTAAAATCTCTCAGACAGTTCAGTAGACAAAAAAAGTCATCTGCATTATGTGTTATCAAATAAATGACCTTTTACTATTCCATCCCTTTCAGTCTATAACAGGTTCCTTTTCCATTGATAAGTTCAGAATCTTTGATCTCCCTTAAGTTCCCTTTTCTTTAAAAATATAAGGTCTGGTTATCCAAACAGGAGGTCAGTTACCCCTACTTTAAGACAGTACAAAAATCAAAATGAAGCAGAAACAATATAAGAGGAAAAACAGTGGAATTTCATAAGAGACAACAGAAGAGTTTTTTACAATATAAACTCCAACATTAATCTTGATTTTAAAAAGATATAATTTGACAGTTCTACTTTGAAAAAAAGGACAAAGAACATCTGAAAACATCCAAATATCAGACCTTTCACAGTTTATAGAAAATGTAAAGGTGATGAAGTTTCCAAGACAATTTTGATTTGCTGTTATCAATAGTCTTGTTTGCTCTTGAAATAGTTGCAGTATTGCCAATAACTGCTCCAATTTTTCCCTAGGATGTGTAAAATATGAAACCCAGAGATTTCACAACAGCATCACATCAAGGATGAGGAAATGTTGGACAGAAATATATTACTGTAAATGATGCAATGCATATATTTTATCCCACAGAAACTGGAGTAACTGATGCACACTGACCCAGTGGTATCTTCATTACTATACCACTTTTCCCCACAGGTGAGGCACATGATCTGGTGTTTCAAAGGCAAACTGTGGGCTTTTTGACCGTTGGTTAAGCTTCACTGTAATAGCTAACAACAAAGAAAGATTTTAAGGGGCTTAATCTCTAGTTGCCATTAAGAGGCTCCAGTCCACAACTGAGGGTTCATGCACTTAACTGCTGCACCATAGGACTACACAAAATTACATTACACAAGCACTGAATAAATCCATGTTTCAGGGTCGTAAGTGTGTCAACTATCTTTTTTTGATTTAGTAAAAGTAATATTAGGTTAAATGGATGTTTTGACTTCTCGCCCGTATAGCTGTTCAAACTATGGGTGATAATAGGCAGCCTAAAATGTAAACTCCGGCCAGCAAAATGTCTCTGACACTTTCAAATAAAAAAAAGCACTAGTCTGATTGGAAATGTGTTTTTTTGATAAGGGTTTCCAACATATAGACATGTAGTCTAACAGAAGGATGTCTTGTGTGATGGAGTAATTAGCGAACCATCTCCCCTGGCACACCTATTGGCTTTTTTTTCAGCCATTTCATTAAACGCAGTGTTTCTCCTATCATTCCATTAGGCCCCCCCTTGAACGTCGAGTCAATTTTATTAAATTGTATTTTTTATATAGTGCCAGATCACAACAGAAGTCATTTAAGGTTACTTTTCCTTTCCCTGGTCCCTTCCCTGGCTACTTAGTTTCAAACAAACTAAATAGCCTTATGTTATTTATCTTGTTTACATGAATGTATTTTAATTTCTGAGTCCTGGTTCTCTGCTTGTTCCCTCTGAGCTGAGCAAACCCACACGCTCACTGACCAGAGAGCCCCGCCCCCTCCTCCCTGTGTCAGAGCTGGGATTTAATGTTTGCTAGGATGCTTTGACTCAGTATCATGACAGAGAGTTCTGTCTCAAGTCTGACACTTGCAATGCAGGAAAATACTGCAATCCCCAGTATATCATGCTGCAAACTGACAAAACGGTGGTTACAATTACCGACTGTTGGGCACATGTCCGCACCAACTCAAGGTGTGTGGGGGCAGGTGAGCAGTGAATATCAGAGGGGATCAGCTCCTATACAGACTGACAGAGCAGCCCATCCGCGGGTCACCTGACGATCATTTTATCATTTTAAAATTCATTCATCTGGGATCAATAAACTGGTGGACAATCCTTTTTGCCTTTTTATTCCTTGCGTCCATGTTTCTCATAGCGCCTGACGCTATTGGCGATATTTACAATCGTTATTTATGCTCTTAAAAAACCTCATCCACATGCAGATTACAACAGAACCTCTTCAACCTTTATAAACGTAGGAGAATTGACAAAAGATCACACAGGCATAAAAACAACAGGAGGGGACAGAGACGTGCAACGTGTGTGGATAATAGTGAAGAGAGACAAAATGAGTAGATAAAGTCAGTGGAGAACAATCTATCATCATAAAGAACATTTACCAAAATACATAATCTTACCTATTACAACTTCCCTACAGTAAATGCAATGCTAGAGTTACATCCTTCTGTTAAATGGATGCTTCTCTTAAGCTGTACTGTAAAAGCTTGTTTGTAAATCTGGTTCCACTAGACCATTTTGTTGGCTATATTTTAAAGATTCTGACATGTATGTCTTCTCCAAACAATGCTCAACTGTTGTAAAAAAAAAAAAAAAAAAAAAAAAAAAAAAAAAAAAGGAATGAGATGAAAAAAGCTAGTTGTACTTCCTAGGTTACATTATAAAATATTAAATACTACTCTCATGAAGAGCCATGAACAAGCAAATGTATCTACTCTGCTGGTCCCTGAGGTATACTTTTGTTCAAGATAATGTTAATGTTATCAGTTGTCATCTGTGTACCGATACACAGGCAAGGAGTTGAAAACAGCACTAATGGCTTTACATGGGGCCTAGCTTAGCTCTCTAACCTTTAGATTCAGTATCATTTACCGAGTGTCTCATGGCCCAAATTTACACCATTATCTCCGCTAAGAGTCATGGAGGGGATATGAATAAGAGTACCAAGCTTTTGCTCCCTTCTTTGCTTCCAAGACCCACTGACAGATTCATGCAGGTGAATTAAAGCAGATATAGTCCAAGATACATTTCATACTCATCTGTACCCCTGGGGCTATCACCAGAGCTGTATCTGCTGTCAGGGTGAAGCATTTTAGAGCTCCTAGAATATATACATGAAGTGCACATCATGCATTACATCACATGCTTCAACATGTTGCCACAGTCAAAGTAGTTTTGTATTAGCCAAAGTAAAACACTAAAAAATATATTGAGGCTGCTGAAAGAGCTGATAGCAGATGCAGGGGACCAATGGGGGTTAAACACAACAGATATTGGGTCTTGACCATAACCTAGTTGTAGAAAATGAGTCACAAAACTGTGGTTAGTCTCATCAGAGTCCCTCGTCCTCTTTTTGTAGTTGCAAAAGCTCATTTTGTAATGAATTAATTATTCTGTGGTGCAACAAAAAACTGTGTCAAGAATACAACCATTACAGGTTACTAAGAACTGCAGCCTCACCCAAACATCAGTTTCGATTTGTCTAGCAGCAGTCAGGGATGCTGATATTACAACACTTGAAATTCAGAGAACAAAGATTAGCTTCCTCACATGACAACATCCTCAAACAGCATAATACCAGCAACCAAAGCAACAAGTTAAAGTGTCACATAGAGCCCTCTGGGCAACAACAGGGAACAGGTGGCCAAAATTGCTGCTGTTTGGTTATGAATGCTTTGGTGTGAACACACAGTGAGAACTTGGGCATAGCCGCTGCGAAAAATTGAAGAAGAGCCGCAGATTAGCTTAAGATGCATTCACACATAGAACCACCAAAACTTCTGTGGTAGGCAACACTGGTGCTTCCCCTCATTTTCATTTTAGGGTTTTGACTACTGCAATTTTAAGGCAGAGTGCAGCTTTGCATTTAAGCCTATTTAAATATATACCTAAATATATCTAAATGGGGTAGTCTACATACAGTCATTTGAAATAGATAAATTCAACTGTCAACTTCATAACTTTTAAAATGCTTTTCAAGGAGCACTCCCATTTTTACTTTTACCTGCCAAAGTTTGAGAGGTTTCCACAAAAACGTAGGTGTGCAGCAGTATGTTGTCCAGTCATCTCTTCTGATTGGTTAGCTAGATTATATTTCTGCACTCCCACTCTGAAGTATCTGACATCTGCAGGAGATGTCTTTACTTAAATCTGAGAACATAGCGCAAAATTTACAATATGTTTTACCAAATAAATGAATATTGGGTTAAAACCGCATTAGAGCAGAACTATTTTTGGAGAGAAGACCTTTAAGCACATTGATGTTGCATTGGTACACCACCATTATATAGGAATTATTATAGAGATATTTTGTGTGATAATTAATGAACTTATGGCTTTAAAGAGTAGACAAACTGCCCCTTAAAAATTAGCTCTTGTGTCCTCCTCTAGTTTAACTTTTGCCACAGTTATATACAGGTGAACTTCAGGGTCCTGTGAAATCACTGTATTGTGTTGTTCCTGGCTCACCAGGCCACACTCAATCACAGATGTTAGAAATGAAACTGGGTTGAAACGTCTAACTAGACAAGGCAGAGGACACATTTTTAGCCTGTTCTCTAAAAAAACAAATCCCTCTAAAATAAGGACCTTTCTACAATTTGTCCCCTGGTACAAATTTTGATTCATAATTACTTTAAGTTATTGCTGTGAAATTCATAGTACTGCATGACAGATATCTTACAGACTGATTATGATAATGTGGCAATAAACAACTTGAGAGTAATGGAGCCAAATTCAGACCTAAAGTAGGTCAAGCCCTAAATTAACCTCTCCCATGTAGTCATAAATATTGAATCCAACAATGATTCAACTAGGGATGCACCAACGTATCAGGTGAACACAGTACCAGCCTATACTGGCCCTGTTGATAAACATCTGCTCACTGTCACATAATGTGGCACAAACTTTTGTCAGCAACGGATGTGTATCTATTGTGTCATATCAATATGAAGCTGGCATTAAGTATGCCTCACTCTCGTTTCAGAGGAAAGGTTGTTATTGGGCAGAGGAGGTGGCTCTGATCTGTTTTTGTGGTTAAGAAATAATTGACATTGTGGAAGTCTTGTACAAATAAAATTCTGTAACAAATAAAGGCTTCTTTAACCACACATAGGGTCAGTTTGTTCTTCCATAAAGACAAAGGGGAGATAAGAAACACAGAGAATAGTGAATAAAACGGGGATTATGTGAAATCCCATTTCACCATACCTCTAGAGCAAGAGCTGTTTTGTCGTAGGCACAGGGCACACGTTTCTGGATGGCCTTTGCCATGACTGGGCCATTCTGCATGGACGGTAGAGGTGTGATGACAGGTCCAGGTGTCCCAGGGGGCAATGGTGTAGGCGTCTGTGGCTGGGCGTAGGCATGGACGAGTGCATGGGAGGGCTCTGGGATTCCATAGCTGTTGGAGTTGCGAGATCCATGGGAAGGCTGGCCAGGGTGAGGGGAAGGTCGTACCAATTTCTCCACATAGGGCACGGGGATCATCCCAACACGTCCATCTTTACTCTTAGCACTCCACCACTGCTCCTCAGGTTTCTCCAGGATGATGAGGATCTCTCCCTTCTTGAAAGGAAGATCCTCTGCATCACTGCCAGTGAAGTCGTATAGAGTCCGCACATACTCCAGGTTCTCCTCAGGGCCACCCACAGGCTGGATGGGACATGTCACTGTGCTTGGGTACCTTGGAAAATTAAAATAGTGAGGAAAAAAACAGACACATTAATGAGGTTAAGAAGAAGGCCACTTTCCACATAATGAGAAAATAAAGACTTATAAATGGCGTGCCCAAAGCAATTAAAGACTGGTTTCCTGCAAATATCCATTTCACGTCAAATGCAATATTAAATGGGATATAACCATAGGGCCAATTCTACATTTGTAATAGTATGGTGTTTTTCAAATATATACTGGGTATACAAAGTGAGAAAACAAATAACTGTAATCTGTGCAGCAGCCTAAAGTGCATATATGCAAGCAAATGTTGCCAATTAAGAACAGAATTATAAAAATTAGACACTTTACAAGCATCCAGGTTGGACACTGGTTATTTTGCCAGCCTTGTGTGTTAGAGCACCACACAACCTCACCAACAAACGAAAATAGGCTGTTTTCACAGTGCTTGCATGTGCACCAGTTTCAAACCTGGAGAACTGGATGCTTTGTGTCATATCCAATGGTGCTGCAGTCTGACGGAAAGTGGGTTAGTTTAGATAAAAATAGAGACTCTTGTTAAACTAGATGAGCCAGTGTGACACATCCAAGAGGCCTAAGTGTTAAAGCATTTTATCATAGTATACGTTCTCCTATAGCAGAGGGATATTGAGTGTCTTCATTACCTGGGTGCTGGCTCTATCAGCGTGGTCGTATCCAAGTAGTGGATCTTGTAGAAGTCCAGTAGAGAAGGAAGGTGCTCGAATTCTTGATCGCCAATCTTAAACCTCTTGCTGGGCAAAGAGTTGATGATATAGTGAGACACTTTGGAGTTTTCTGACACTGACAGTACGTAGTCGCCAGGGCATGTCGAGGAGTCTCGAACAAGAAACATGCCATGCCTCTGTCCTTGTAACCTATTCTGTGCCTCTTGTCGTGACACAGGTCCAAAATACCAGGCGGACCGGTCAGATGACTCAAATCTTGCAGTAGACATTTCTGTTCAAAAATAAGTTAATATCAGTCTACAAGTAAGAAATAATATTACAAACCAGAGCAGACAATAAGTTAAACCGCGAATGCGTGGTAGGAATTAGCCAATCACAGCTAATTGGTGGATTTGGAAGATGCAGGGCAGGGCATTCGTCGCCCTTTCAGAGTGCTCTCTGCACAAATGCTGCAGGCTCCAGAGTTTGAAAAGAAAAAACAAAAACACTAAACACCTTACGATTACATAGAAAGGCTGTGACTGTCTCTATCCAACTTTAGAGCATAACGTGGTTCCTGCGTTCACCCGTCAATAGATGAGTGAGTGTTTGGCCAAAATAGAAATATTAAAAACTCACGACAGATAAACATCGACGGAGACCGAAGCAACAACTGATCAATGAAGCTTCCCTTTTTTGTTCCGCCTTCCGAGAAAACACCAGGCTTCTCTTCTGATAATTCGTCTCCTCCAGTCAGTGTCAGTTATGAGAACGGAAAAGGTGGCCTCAGTTTTTCATCTGTTCAATCCTCATGTTTGTTAATAGTTGCCAGTTGCCGCGAGTAGAGGTCGAAATAACAACTTCGTATCTTCTTGTTTTTACAGTAAGGCACGCGTCAAGGAAGTGCGTTTTTGTATCCCCTTTCTCGAGTCGGAGTAGACTTTTGAGGCAGCACAGCAAAAAAATGGCGGCCCGCAACACGTCTTCACACAAAAAATTATTTCACAGCAGCGGCTTGTTTCCTGTGCCTGCATCTCAGGTGCTCTAATGTTAAGCTGTAGTTCCCTCGTGCAACCCTGAACGCTCACGAGGGATTCTGGCTTAACAGATCTATATTTTTTACTTTCCCTTGTTTCTGCTCTTCCCCCCCTCACCCTAGCCACCAGAAGTGCGAGTACGAGACCGAAAAATGGCGTCGGGAGGGCAGGTCCCGCTCTCTATCTGCACGTCACTGACGCCTGGAGGGGGAGGTGGGAGGAGGAAGCGGTGGGCGGGTGACGACGACGCGGACAGCCCCCCACCCCCATAATCGTAGCAAGGTGTCAATCATGTCTCCATGACACAGCTACAAAGTAGAGAACATTTTGTATGACAAACATTTAAAGTGTAGTTTCGTCAGCATGAGCAAATAGTTAGAAAGTCCACATACACAATAGGGCCAAATTATATCAGCATCTACAGCCTGTGTGGTTGCTCTTTACTCGTTTTATTTAGTCTTACATTTCTATTTCATAAGGTAGGCCTCATACTATTAACACAGTTTGAATATGTTAGAGTTACATTACTTTCAATGAGTAGAATAAGCATCAGTGAGGTGTGGGTAGCTAGTCGTTGAATATACTGTATCTTGTAATAAAGAACTACAGAGTATAGCCTCAAACAAGAAAAGTAAAGCTATAACAACTGATACATAATCTTTTATAGTAAAAGTCAGCTACCGGATGAATATCACTGATTCATATTATTTTCACACTGGCTAAAGTTGTGTTGGTCATATTGAAGCTCATGTAAGGAACATTTGGTTTATTAATTTTGGCAACCCCTGGATAAAGCAGTTTGGTTCAACTATCTTGTTTTGTACATAGCAGTATTATTTTAACTAAAACTTTTCTTATTCTGACTTTTTACATCCCATCACTTATTTTAAGTGTTTGTGAATATGTGTCGGGAAAATTGTTTTCTCCATGCCCACAGTTTTAAACATAATGACAAGGGGTGGTTGTAGTCATTTGGAGACCCCAAGCAAAGACCAATATAAGCCCCCTCCCCATTTAGCTAAGAGCAATCATAGCGAGCAAACAAAATAAATTGAAGTATCTCTTTTCAGTAAACAAAGCCAAAGAAGTACAGGACATACTCAGATCTTGAATATAAACCCAACGGTACTTCATCAGCTCTTACAAGAGCAGCATATGCACATCACATTATTTTAACGTGTTTCTAGGCATGTGGAACTTAAAGAAAAAACCCTATATACTATATGCCCACTATTTTGATGCATTACCCAGCCTTCTGCTACATGCCATTTTACCACACAGTAATTCACCACTTCATTGTTTCAATATGCCTATAGCAATGCTTCCCCAGTGTGGGCCAGGGCCCACTGGGTGCTGTTGGTGAGCTGCAAGTAGTTTTATTTTCAATAAAGGAAGACCAAAGAAATCATAAATATAAACTTAATCACATTTAAATGATGATAAAATACATACATTCCTTCTTTATGAAACAAAATATGATAAATGAATGGTAAATATTTGAGTCTCATGTTTATGGTTGAATGAAGATTTTTTTGGTGGGTCCCAGAAGATTTTCAGGTCTCAGATTGAGCTGCAGCATACTGAAGGTTGGGGAAGGCTGGCCTACAGTACTATAATTTGCTTGATATGAAAACATTTGGGGGCTTTTTGAGGGGCTTGAACCTTGTTGTTGGGGCCAGAGGTCCTCAAAATCAAAATCGATTTTGATGCTATTTTATTCACCGCTGACCCCTTACATTCAAAACACAGGCCTTTATAACTGAATGTAATTTTAGATTTATACCTTATATTTGATGCACACCATAACGATCAACTTGAGGCCCCACGGAGCACCAGGCAATTGGCTATCTTTGCCTGGTGGTAAAACAACCTATTGTAATAACTATATAGAAATGATAAATCCTCATTCCGCAACTTTTTTTTAAGTTATAAAGAGTCACCAGTATTAGAGTCAGTCTGTTTCTTTACTAGTTAAAAACCCCACACAGAGGGTTTAACATTGTGCATAATTATTTCCAGAGATGACAAATGTCATCTTACTCACTTGGAGAAAATACAATGAAAAGATGTTTTTCAAATTTGTATTATCTTTCATTTCTATGTATAAAAATTCCAAACCGGTGCTGCAATGTAGTTACTTTCTTTATAGACAGCTCAAAATAAAGGTCATACAGATAGTATCATTCATGTCTGACACATCAACCAGAACAAAAAGACAGAAGTTTCATTTACAGTTTCTAATGATAAATGGTTGATTACAGAGTAAATTCTTGTAACTGGCGACAGTCATATCTGACAACTCAGATCCTCCGCTGAGTTCTCAAAGGACCCAGTCTGTCCTATAAAATGTGAAGATGTGCTTATGTGAATCTGCAATATTAATGCTAGGATTTCATTTGTTGCCCATTACACTGAGTTTACCAGACTTGTTTGTTCAGCTTACTTCAGCTAAGTACAGTATATTTGCTCAGTTGATTCATGCTGCCTATTTAGAGTGTGGACTGTTTCCCTATTCTCATTTCCCTTTGATTCTACTTCCTCTTTGTTCAATCTAATAATTATCATCTGGCACCAAACTGTAACACATTGATTTTGAGCTCCCTAACCTACCCACCCAATCCACAACACAATATGCTGTGAGGGAAAGATTGAATATAAATGCAGGGGACAGCGCCTCAATGGAGGCTTTAATAAAGAGTAAACAAATCAAAGAATGTGTAAGAAAACATGAACTGAACTTAACATGCTGCACAGTTTGGTAAGTATGAAAGTCCAAAATACAGAGATGTAGCTCTCTTCCTCGAGAGAGGTTTCAGTGACCATGCCTCACAAGGCTGCAGCTGGCACAGAGTAGCTCTCATCACTGCAGCACTGTCTGAATGTTAATAGATTTGCACCCACTGGGGCTAAATGGCTATGCCTGCCAATTCCCACTTTTCCACAAAGACGCAGTGATGCAACAAAGTGGAATGAACAGGACAAACAAGAATAAGTCCTCTTAAAAGTAAGGAAAGTCAGAAAAAATGTTCATAATTTAGGGTTATATTATCTAACTTACTGCAGTTTCCAAAGGTTATCTTGCTGTTAAATGGGATATTGGTTTAAACCTTATGAATTATGTTGTGACAAAGCAATTACAGTATTTATGCTGGAATAGTAGATTTTTTTTCTGCAGGTCAAAATATGAAGATTTTAATGATTGTGTTGCTTCAATTGTCCTAAACTCACAAATTTTGAGCCAAAAATAAATCAAATTACACAAAAAGGACACCACTACAATTTTGGGAATGCGCTAAAATTAGTCATTACATACATGTACAAGATAGGGCTGTGAAACCTTCATAAGCTTTGACTGAATGGATGCCCACTAGTTTCTTTAGAAACACCACCATCTAGTGGGTGTGTGCAAAAGGCAATGGCGTTTTGTTGATCAATAGAGGAATTTCAAAAATTTTTGACATTTGAGGCTAAATATGCAATGAAGGTTTGATGAAATGGATTTGTTTAAAATCTACAAGTTGAAAACTTAACCTGTGGTCATTGTGGACTGCTGGGTTGGATATCACATTAATATTTTTAGAGTTAACACATGATACTGCTGACAAAGCTGTGGTGTATTTCCAAGCTGGCAATGAAATGCAAATGTGTTAAGCCTTTTCTAAATTCTATGAGAATATTAAAGGAGTTTTTGTCAAGATCAAAACTATACTACAATAAAATTAAAATTTATAAATGGATTCCTATGACAAGTTGTGGTAGTGGGATATTTTATGCTGGGTTTCTGCAGAGTGTTGCTGTTGTTGGCCCCACCTGGCTTGTGTGCAGTTCTTAACCTGCCTAAGTTATTGCACAACAAAAAACCCAAAGTGTGCTCATTTTATGACATTGAGCCAAGTGCTTTTTTAACTAGCTGACTTTCATTCCTGGTTTTAACATCTAATGCTGCACCGCAGACCTTATTCATTGAGCTAATGAAAATAAGTTTCCCAAACATTGAATGAAAGGTAATGTATTTGGCCTTTTTCAACTGTTTAATTTAGAATGTTTTAATGTAAGTGTGAAATTATTTCTAAGTTAAATGTATTTGCTGCAGAAAATAAACCCCTATAAAACTAGGGTGGTATTTTAACAGGCTTCTCCTTGGCTAACCTATCTTATTATAGTTATAGCATTTCTCTATAAGTAACAATTTATGTAACCAGTTTCTCTATAGTTTGACCACAAGCTCAACACAAGAGTTAATGGTGCAAAGTCTACATAGTTTCTGACACTAGCCTTTCTTATTTGATAAAATAAACAGTTATGGGGAACAATGTTTTAGGGATATTGGTGTGGTTCAAGAAATAACCACAAAGACAGTGCTATTTTGTCTTAAGACAAAGTTTTATGTTGCCTTGTTGAGAAAGACAGGTAACATTTACCCAGTTAAAGTATTATACCGCTACATAAAGTGTAAATACAAACCAGTACAAGTGCCTGGGACAAATCTTTACTTCACTTTGGTTTTAGTGCTGTATAAGTTTCAGTAGTTTTATATGTGTATAAAGTGATGTGGCTTAAAACAATTTTGCAATCATTTCTGCAAAAAGATTGTGGACTGAAAGTAAAGCTAAAGTCATTAAACAAACTACATATAGCAGCTTGACTGTCCTAAGCGCACTGTTTGTGAAAAAAATAAAACAGGTTTATTCCACCTAGTGCAATGCTTTCTTGTATTTCTGTGCAAAATGAGTATACTTCTATACCCACAGACATATTAAAAATACTTAACATATATCACCTATCCTGACTAATATATTTTAAAATAGTTTTGAAAAAGTTGTGGTCCTGAGATGCATTGAGGTATTGCATTGATAGCACTGACTCTGTCAGTGCACAGCCCTTTTGAGCCGGTCTCTCTGCACAGCTCGGGTCCTCCTCTGCCTCTCTGCAATCGTGGAGCTAAGGTTTGGTTTGAGGGCTGGGAGGACTACACCAGACTGAGACGATCCAGCCCTGGAATAGGAGATATACTGTATGTTAAGATTGCTGTTTGACTTGATAGCATTGAAGAAAAAGAGTAGGTAACATAAAGTTGTCCATGCAGTTTTATATAAATGGAGAGAGAGATTTACATACGCTTTTTCTGGAAATGTTTGAATCCCCAGTCTTGGTAATGGTTTTTCTTCACATGATTTACTGTGAAAAATAACATTTAGAGAAAACTATTTATCAACTGGGCTATATTTTGTTCAGAATAGATATAAAACAGAATTAACCTTATCACTCTACCTGGTACCGTCAACAAGGTAGGCCTTTGTCAGAATGAAGTTTTCAGGAGTGATTTTTTTGCTCAAAACAATGTCTCTAAGCAGTGCCTTCACTCGCATTATCTAAAAAAATTACCATATAAAGTCAGGAAATATTTCTTGTAAAAAAAAAACAAAAAAAAAAAACATCATATTTTCAAAGCCAATAAAGTGATGTTACTAGGATTGTATGGTGGGCTCTTACCTCCTGAGACTGTAAACTGTTGGCATTGTAGAGCTGACGAATGATAACCTCACACTCTTGAAGTGTGGGAGCACGTGGTGGATGAGAGGGCCCACTGTGGATTCGCAAAGGCTGTAATGAGGTGATGAGGCCCCCCTTTACCTCTGGACCATGGTCTGTTCTTGCAGATCTGAAAACTTCACTGCTATCTCCATTGCTTTGCCCCAATAGTAAGTGAGATTACATAAATGAAAAGTAACATACAAATTGTGAAAGGCAGCTTTGATTACGTACAAACACCAACAGATCATAACTCATGATTGACTGTGTTAAACTTAAAACAAGGATATTAAGCAGACCAGCATCAAAAAGGCTTAGCTGAAAAAACTACACAGTTTATATAATTATGCTTTTTTGTGATATATGGTATACTGTAGCTTTATTAATATTGCCATTTTATTATTATGAGAGGGCTTAACATATTTGAAGTGGCCACAAGATTAGACTTCAAATTGAGCACAGAAATGCAAACAACCCATACTTGTCATTGACTTTAAATCTTTTATCATGTGCTACTGGTGCTAGGTTAACTTCTCGGATACATCTTAACATGCTGCTAACTATGACATACAGGCACATTTGTTCTTTGTTGCATATCTTCTAGTTTTAAGTGCTACAGATTGCTTCATCTGCAATGTCTTTAAGCTAATGCTTATAGTGTTTACATTAACATCCTGTCTTGTATCTGTATTAGTATAGTATAGTAGTACATTTACTACTTTACCATGTTCATTTATTGAAAACTCACAATACAAGTTGAGTTTGTGTTTTCTCAGAATTGGCTGTATGACGACTACATGAAAAAAGATGTGAAGAACAAGGCTATGTCATTGTTATCTCTTATCCGTGCAAAAATGTGTGAATACCTTCCAGATAAGTCTAAACACTATACATCACTGTTAAAATAGGCAAAATGTGAAAGTACAAATTAAGAGCTGCACTGGAATTCACCTCAGTGCTCGGTCCTGTGAGGATCGCAGGTCCTGCAGGGGCTCTTCCAGGTAAAGTCCTGCATGGGCTTCACTTCCCTGAGTGGGTGGTCTAATGCCTCGATGAATGCGTGTTGCTCCTAAAAACACAAGGGTATCCAAAATGAAGGCATTAACAAACTGTTAATAACTACATCAATGATTATGAAATGCATTAAGATTTGGCAGTATAGTGATCAACATTTTGAGAGAGCAGACAATGTAAAGAGTTTCATAGAACCTGTCTTGCTGGATGACTGTAACATTACTATGTCACATAATACCATTCATGAAAGAAACCTGCATATTCTTAGGGGGGAAACAAAAGCAAAAAACCAGCATAACACCTTACCTTTTTTATTTGTTTTAGGAGGCTCCATTATCAGCTTATACTGCAACTCTGCAACACCCACAAAAAGAGAATTTTAGAGGCCAATATACTGTAGGAAGGCACAGAGGAGCTGCAAGCTTTTAACACAGTCCTAGCAAACAGCCCATGTTTCCATGGGGGCCTGTCTGTTGTGATGGCACGAAGACAGATGACTGGGGAGTCTCCTGGTGGGTGGTGAGATGCAGTTATATGGAACACCATGTGCCCCTGTTAAGAGGACTGACACCGGATCTCTTACCACCTCCCACTGAGAGCGACATGAAACCCTGGAGTTTCTATGTGACCACTGTACCTAGATTAAATGTCTTTCTTTTCAGTACCTTTGAAATTGATTTAATATTATTAAAAGTTAAGTCAACAATGACAGGCTACTATATACAGCCTTTGTTCATGGGGAAAATGATTTGGATTTTGAGGAAATTTTTTTTTTCCCACATTAACTATGTGTCACTTAAAACTAATGGGTCCATCTTGATAGTCCTGTATCTTTTCATATATGAAACAGAATAAAATATTATATTATTTATCTTTTCCCTTTGTCAAGCATTATGAGACAGTTACTTCGGATAAGATTTACTGAAGTAGAAGTAAAAGTACCGTACTATAAAACAATTAATCAATTTATATTCGGGTGATAACACCGGAGTATAAATATTATGTTCCATTCCTGCCAAGTTTGGTCTGCTAAATGCTACTTGGCTAAGTATTACACACGGCTCCTTTAAAAGTGCTTTTCAATATAGGATAACTTAATGAATGTTGTGATTTCATATAGACCTATTGCATATTTATCGGCATTTTAGTTCAGTGGTCGTCAAGTATGACCAAAAAAGTTAGTAACAGGGTGTCCTTCCAGTAATCACTACTAAAGTTACAAACATAGCTGAAGTATAGACTACATTACTAGAAGCAAACTAGGTTAATCCTCTAGATTGATGCTTTTCCACTTTATATTAGTTTCTTCACCTTTATTCTCCCGTCTGAGATACTCTATCTCTGCATGGAGCTTCTCAAGAGTTTCCTTGTGTTGTTGTTGAAGGAACTCGACATTTCTCTGCATTGATGCGACGCGGGGGTCCATGTCGCCGTGATAGGACACCTCCGCGGCTCTCCCCGTTCCTCTGTCTCTGTCCATCGACGGAACAACAGGAAGCGGCGGCAGTTGGCTCGAACGTAAACGCCTTGGAGAGGAAGACTTCCCAAGGCGCCCTACTCGGGTCCACTGCGGTAAATGCTGCACCGGTGGAAGGTTATTAGTTGACATTGCGTTAGTTTACACACAGCTAAGAAGCCATGCTACTAGCTTTGTTTGTTAACTAGAAGACGTCGTCGTCTTTTCTTGTTTCCGCATGAACCAAGTTAGTCAGCGAGCGAACAAACTTGACCTATAAACCAAATGCGTTTTCCTTACCGGTTGACATGTAAAAATGTTTAAATTCAGGCCTACAATGTTCCCGACAAATGAAAACTAATTAGCCTGCTAAGTCTGTTGATACTAAACAGCTCAACCCTGAATTACTTCAGCACTCATTAGACATGCGCTCCATTCATGAACAACGTTGCCATGACGACACGTTCTTCCATTTTTTTCTGCATGAAGTCCCGCCTCCCTGGGGTTATGATTGGCATAGGATACGTAAAGTATTCAAATAAATCAATTTCATTGGTTAATCTTATTAGGGGCTGGATCTACCCCGGAAATGCCGTTGACTTGGTTCAATACAAGTCCTTTGGCACCTGATTTCTACATGCAAGTACCTGCGAATAATGTGTCCAGCCATTTGACACAACATGTTATGCGTTTTCTAAAACTAAGGGAATAATAATAGAAATAAACAAAAAAGGTTTTAAAGGGAAAATAAATAAAAAGAGTGACAACTACTTCAGACAATATGAAAAATCTTTAAACGCATCATTATGTTTTGAAAATAGCCAGGTGTTTTGTACGTTTATTTGATAAATGGTTGCAATCATGCCCATGGCGTATCTTTAAATAGACTTGATGTTAAGTCCCTGACATCCATTATAATTGGTTTTAGCACAGGCCAGGGTGTTGTAGGTCAGTACACAGACAGGCTGTCAAGCTCCCCTGCGCAGTGGCTTTACGCTATCAGAGCCAATGAGACACACAGGGGTAGATCTGACGATACATTTGAATAGCTGTTACAGAAACAGATGAAATGAATTGCAATGATTTGCAAATCTGATAAACCCATATTTTATACACAATATAAAACATAACATAAACAACAACTTCATTTGATGTCAGCAACACATCTCAAAAAAGTAGAGACAGGACAAAAAAATGCTGTAAAAGTAAGTAGGCTACTAATGAAAAACAGCTGGACGAGCATTTTACAACTATTAGGTTAGCAACAAATCAGTCACATGACTTGGAGACAGAGTTTTTCAGAAGTAAAGATGGAGAGATCGAGGGGACGGGGGTCGCGAGATGCCTTCCAAGAAACAGAGGGTATTTTTAAATAGTTTAAACTGTATATTTTGCATATTTTTGTAGAAATCTATACATAAAGTTGTTTCTATTAAATATTATCATTTGTTGAGATTTTTGCTGAAACCAATGCAGTGTTTAAAAAGTCCTTCACATCATGATTCTGAAATGTGCCATGCCCAAAGCACCTTTTTTGGAATTTGGGTTGTACAAGTTATTTGTATCTCTCAGGCAGCAGAGCATGGTAAGGGCTATGACTGAGAGGGATTTAGGTTCAGGTGTATAGAATTCCTACATTGGTCAAAGTTTGAAGGAGCTGCTTATCACCTTAATATCCATGGCAGAGGTGATATGGCATCATAGCAAACAAATCTTAACAAGAAAAATCATCTTTCCTTTCACTTTATTTATTTTCCAACTTGCAAACAGTGAAGGTTACATCACACACATGGACACTGCGATAGTGGGGCTGTCATGGATATGACAACATTAAAATACTATTGCAACAATAAAAGACAATATGGATGATCAGCAGAAGGCCTATTCTTTGGAAATGTATAGGTGGTTTTGTACTTCTCTCTCCATTTCCACAGCATCATACACCCAAACACAATAACTTAATATGCATTATTTACAGGTAAGAGAACAAGTAAAGTAAAAACACAAAATGAAAACATTCAGGTATGTTCATGGTAAACATAAAACAGGAATAATCCAAATCAACCATAGATCTAGAGTTGGAGTGTACATAGCAAAATCTTCATGAAGGTGACACATCATTTAATATTTATTTGATATTTTCCCAGGAGCCAGTGGGGTGTTGCTTTTTCACTCAAGGACACTTCAGCAGAATGGATGATTGGCACCGCCCCCTTACTTCTTATTCTATTGTGCAGTTTTCTAGCACTAAATACTTTTAGTTTAACTGCTGCAGAGGTGATCTTTATGGTGCTTTAAGCTCCTAACCACTGTGATAATTATTAGAGAGCTACAACTGCAGAGAAGCAATAAAATGAGAAATTTCTATCTATTTTGTTAAGGTCAGGTGTTATCTCTATCTGCTTACTAAATCTTTTGAGAATTCAGCGGTACAAAACAACTACACAAAGCAGCATGTAAATGAGACAGAGCCTGTGGATGAGATGATAAAAGGAATGTACACTTAAAAAACTGTAAAAACACACTTTAAGCAAAGTAACATCTAAAACAGTTTCAGAGAAAGTTCTCAGACAAAATACAAAAAGGCCACAAAGAAAATACATCAAATGTAAAATTTAGACAATTCTTCAATGAGAAAAAACTTCCCTCCATTCTTATCCGCTGACTGTGCTACCATATTTGCTCCTTAATCTAGTGTAAACTATCTTCCACTCATCAACTTCTTTTTCTACAGTTTATACTTGTTCACTCAAAAGCTTAATTTAGTAAAGAAGGGCAGGGGGAAATTCACCTTGGGATGAAAATAGAACCTGGCTTGATGTATTAGCTTCAGGTATGACCAACCAGATTAAAGTGTATCTGCCCAATTCAACTATAGTCCATCTCACACTTTGTCACAAATCAATGTCATTCATTTGGTACAAAACAAACCCCACTTTCCATTTACATCACACAATATCACTTCATACATGCATGCATGCACAGAGGCATCTCTCAAAAGCAACAAGTGGTTGCTGACCCATTTCCACTTGCCCACAATTTAGGGGAGTGAAAGTAACCCATAGAGTTGTAGGCTAAGGTCAATATAAATACAATTCTCACACACATCAACAATGCAAATTAATTTTGAAGTGTAAAGCAATTTTTTCTCTTCTCTTCTTAAAGAAATCTCCAAAGGTTTCTTAGCTTATACCATCCTTTTCCACCAATCTCACATCTAACATACATTACCTTTTGACTGTAACTAAAGTAAAACTAAAACTGAATTGAATAATGGAAGCTGAAATCTCTAAATAAGTAAATCTATCTAGGTATTAACATAAAATGGACATACTCTGCATGTCCCACTCAAAACATTGCTATACAGTACTTCAACAGTGCAAAAACATTCAGACATTTCCTCTTGGATAAACTTAAGTCATCCAGGACGTGGATAATACCAGCGCTGTTTCTCTCCTGTCAGCACTACATTCAAATTTGATTATACTTGCAAAACTCCTGGCATAGTAACATATAAACATACACACAATATGGAATCTTGTGAAGAAATTACCAGCAACAGCATCATCTAAGCTTCTGAAAACCCTGAATAATGCATCTTAGGTTACTGCAGCATCTTGAATATGATTGTGATCAGGAATATAACAGACTGGTTTCAGTCTGTCATTAATTAAAAGCTATGTTTTGCAGGTAGCAGTGAAATAGTGAGTGATTTCTGGACACCATCCTTTGCCTGTTGCACAACTATCACAATTAAAAAATGTTTAAACAACTGATTCAATGTTGGGAAACAAAGCAAGTATAGACTAAGCAAAGTATAAAAAAATTAGGGGTTTCTCTTTTATATTTTATCTAAAGTGAATCTTAAATAAAACCTAACATATAAATAAAACTACATTTTTTAAAATTAATTTTGGCAACATTTTTTTGTAGAGCTCGTATGCACTTCCAGCCACCAAACGTAGCATAACGATTTATACTTTCCTTCACCTAGCAAGTAACAATAAGACAAGATGACAAAAAAAGCATTAAAACAATTTAGAGATAAAACAGAAATACATCTGATGAGAATGATACTCTTTAGAACATAGCCTTTACTGTACTTTCCCCTCAGCAAGTCATCAAGGTAAAAGATAACATTTTGTCTATAGAGTTGAATATTGCAAAACTGTTGAAGGAATAACTGTCCATCTTAAAATGCTATCTATTTAGGATCCGTTAAGTCCTGTACGTGGGTATGTGATTACTTGGCAATAATGGCTCCTGCATGGGTTACGCCTGATGAGGAGAACCATCTTCTTGGCAATAAAACACCATATTCATTGCCAAGTACAAAGTCCTTTCTAACAGACAAGCGTGATGACATTCTTTCACAGCACAAGTGCTTCCCATCCAGCACTGCTACAAGTTCAGTGCTGGTGAAGTCAGGGCCATTGTCCAAAACTCGAGATGAATGGCAAGCCATTTAAAGAGCACAGAAAGTTCAGTCTTGAGGGCTCTTGTGAAAACTGAAACATTTCTAAGTGAAAACAATGAGATGTAGGGAGGAGATTTGGTTTGCTGGAAATGTGCGGGTGCAAATGACTGACATCAAGTTCACGCTTAATGAATCAGCATTGTATTCTCAAACGCAGAGTCCTGACTGCAAAGCTGTGAGGCGTCTTTCAATGCACTCCTTACCTGCAGACACAAAAAGACATGGAAGGAAACAAAGTTAAGTTTGTGGGTGAGTTAGCTAGCAGTTCACGTTTGCTAACTTGAAGTGTGGTGTCACCATGGTGTTATGCTTTCTCATCCAAAATGGAAGTTAGTATTTCCATGTGCATACATTCAAGGCTAAAATATTAGGAATACACAGATGCATCAGTTTATGTGTCTGCCAGTATTAGCCCTGTTGATAAACATCAGCCATCTGCATGTTTATTTGTTGTTTCTCTGCTTATCTGATGTGTTGTGGCAATTTAATGTAGACATTTACACCCCTAACCGCTGATTTAGAGAAGAAATTTATTATTAGGCAGAAGCTGTGGACAGACTCTGATCCGTTTATGGTAGGACATTTGAGAAAATATTAGCAATGTGGGAGTGTAACCTAAAGAATGAACTGGCGCTGATTTTTGTGGTTGGTGCATCTCAATAAACTATGCATCTAAAATTATGGAAAAAATAAAACACCTGCATTAAGAGAGACTCTACATATTGTTTGAAAGTGAGCTTTTATATCCTGTGTGCAGGTTTTCCTTAAAATAGGAGATGTGCAGTAGAGGGTATGCATGTGATGTCACAGGTAGCAGTTCCTTTTTAACAACTACATCTTGATGATGTTCACCATGGTCAGTAAAGATCCTCAGCTGTTTAAATGTTTATAGAAATGTTTGGAGATGAACATTCTCCTTCCTCTGACCTTAAAGGAAAATTAAAGGAGACATATTATACCCTTTTAAGACAAGCTTAAATTGGTCTCAGAGGTCCCCAAAACATGCCTGTGAAGTTTGTTGCTGAAAAAACACTCCAGTATAGGATTTTTGTACGTTTAAAACCCCCTCTATTTCAGCCCTTCTCAGAACGAGCCATTTCTGTGTCTGTGGCTTTAAATGGTAATTAGCTGTCTGACTCCGCCCCTGACCACACCCCTCTCAGGAAATGTATGTAGTACTCCTGGTACTACAGACACTTTTATCCAAAGTTTAGAACTTGACTGGGTTTTGAACCATCAACCTCTCAGACTATAGTCAGCAGGATAACCCATTAAGCTATCCAGCATCTCAGCTGGTAGTTGAGAGGATCAGCAGAGGAAGGCAGAACTTTCCTCCAATTGGGGGAGGGCCAACCAAACCTGGGGGCGGGCGCTTACGCTCCTGGTGAGGTCACCAGGAGCTAAATCTGAGAACAGCTTGTTTCAGCACACATTTTCTGAAAGGTGGAGAAAGAGAGGGGGAGAGGGAATGGATTTTTCTGGTATTTGAGGGGATTGTGGACAGACCAGGGGCACATATTTGTGTTAGAAAAGCCTGAAAAAGTGATTTTTGTATAATATGTCTCCTTTAAGACCTCAAATTTCAGCAGATCAACCATTCGGATAAATAATATCAAAGATGATAAGGTATCTAATGACAACAGGTTATTTTTAATAGCTGTATAATTGGTCCTGTGATGTCCAATTAACATGGCTGGTTTTACAGAGAAAGACTAAAAAATTGTCCAGTCCATCAATATTTATCACGGATCAAATAAAGCAGCTTTTGTAAACTAGTATTTGATGAAATACTTAAGTATTTTCTATGACCATTTCATGAAGTGAACGTAGGAGTTACATGACATAATAATAAAGTTGAGAGCCGTACCATGTGAATTTATCACATTAAAAATAATATAAAGGCATTTAAATTGAACTGTATTAAGAAAGCCAGATGTGGTACGCTATGTTGATCTCATTTTGAAGTAGGCTACAACCACAGAGTGACCAGAGCTAAAGTAAGAAGTAAATGAAACACTGAAATAGAGAGAAATAACTGATCTAAGGTAAAACTTCTCAATGTAAATTCAGCTTCACATCCTGCTTAAACAGGCTGATGTGCGCCTCCAGGCTGTTCTTCGTATATTTGAAACGAAGTCCATATAATATCAGGGAACTCGATTTGTGACCACATTTCATTGTCAATGGTCCACTGTATCTTTAGGAAATGGTACGGATCTCTGTCATGTCTAAATATCCCTAGTTTCCACAAGAAATAGTCTTTTTTTTCTTCCATTTTCATCTCTTCTCCATAGAGCAGACAGACATTAATGCCACTCAGCCCAGCTGATTAGTAGTGTTGCACACTGATAGTGGCATCAGTGCATACGCTCTGTAAGGAGGGACTTCTCTTGATACGGATTAGGAGTTAAAGCACATTTCTGTCACAAAACAAAAAAGTTTTTCTCTAAACTACATGTGTTGCTGGAGATTTCTGTTCTCTTTAAGACTCTCTCCATCCTCTGTGCACCTTGGAAGTTGGTGAAGTTGTGCCAGAGTTACCCGCTTCAGCTCTCCTTTGTCACAAAACAGTGACATTCCATACATGTTAGCTAGCTCAAGGTTTTATTTGGTGTGGCTGAATAACATAAAATAATCATTTCATTGGTCTTAATCTCTGTTCACACCCCAGAGCACAGCCAGGAAATGACAACCTTTATCTAAAAATATTTTGAAATTCAGCTTTGAACTATTTCTATTAGGTTTGGACCAGAGATTGTTGTAATAGTGACAGTGATAAGAATCTAATGTGAACTTTGAGTATTATGCTGTTAGTAAAATTTTTATCAAATTGGATGATTTTAGCCTGTGTAGAGATGTTTATTTAAGTTTTGTGCAGATGAGCTGACAGATTAACTTACATTTGCTAACACTGAGGAGGTCGTCCTGTTCAGTGAGCAGCAGAGACAGGCCCTCCATTAGCAGGAGAGCTTTATGGTATCTGAGGATAGATGCCTCTCCTTGGTGGAACATCTCATCCAGCGCAGCAGCTTGAACCTGAGGGGGATGAAATGTTAATAGTGTAATAGTAAGTAAAGCCTATATTCAAACTTTAATAAAAAGTCAATGTAATTCTGCTGTCACATGTAGTGAACTTCATTTCAATGAAAAATGTATCTCTTACCGTTCCTCATAGAATAACACTGTCATCCTTCAGCATATTTTCAAAGGAGAATAACTTTTGGCTATTTCTTCAGATCTGCATTTTGTACCTAATCACTTCGGTGGTTTCATAATATTCCTTTGACTATAAAGGAAATGCTTGCAGCCAAAGTTTTAAAAGAAAATGAGCAATGAGGGGAATATTTTTCCCTTGCATGCACTTACATTTGTAAGAAATACTAGGGCTAATTACTTCCTGGATGCTTACAGAAACAGTGTCTGACTCATTTTGCTACAGCCCTCTGGTCAATAACCCCTGATTCCTTCTGTTTTTTCCAGCTGCCTTATTCTTCCTCCAGCTTACCATCTGTACAGTGTGGCTGAACAGAAGCCGCTCGGCTTTGATGGAGGTGATTTGGTCCATTAGACGATGTTTCCTTGAAAAGAAGCGCTCCAGACGGGTGCTGAGCAAGCGACAGGACAACACGCTGGACTTATACAGCTCATTCAGCCTCTTGACCACTGTGTGGACAAGACATTCAAAAAGGTTAAAATCAGTATTGTTCTGTTTATAAAGTAAAGTTTGTAGATTTATTTTTATTTACAGTTGTGTTCAAAATAATAGCAGTCAACATCAATTAATCACTGTTTTTAGTAGGAATTATATTTCTACATGGCACATTATTTAACTTGTACATGAAGTAGAGTGATAGAGAACCAACAGACCCAACAGTCATGACATGCATGCTGCTGATTCTATATAACTAAATCATTAAAGCTCGAGTATGTATTACAGATGAGAGCCATGTAGAATCAAGTCTACTCCCCCTCCCTTCCTGTTCTTCTCCGTGTTTGAGCTTCGCCCCTCTTCTCACATACCTCCTCGCGGATGTGTGCATGTCCGCTGAATCGAATACTGACAGTGGCAAAGCTCTCCTTAAGTGATTTTGCTCCGCTTTTCCACAAAAATCAATGGCCGTGTTACAGGCAAGAAAACACTTGTCTCAGCATGAATGAATTCTACATAGGACTGAACACTGCTGCTAAATCCGCCATTGTATCACCCTCTCACTGAGCTGAGAGGTGGAAGCGCACCTACTACAGCGACCAATAGGAATGCTCCCTCTGACCTGAGCCGTGATTGACTGCAAGTGAGAGTGCAGCGTGAGGAGGCATTGCAGAAGTCTGTTATTCTGTTAGATGGCTTTAGTAACAAGACCCTGATGGGTTGTGTTGTTTTTGTGGGCTTACGATACTAAAAATAAATTGCTTACTATAGCTTTAATCAAAAAGGGCTTGTTCAAAATAATAGTGTGGCATTCATTTAGTAAGGTCATTTATTCTGTGAAAAAACAGGTGACCCTTATTTAAGGATGACAGCAGCAAATACTGTACATGCTGGTTATACTGTATTTCTCTCTGAAAATCAGAGTAAAATGGGCAGATCTAGAGTTCAGCATACTTTGATTAAAAAGTTGGTTGGAGAATGGAAAGTGTATAGTTAAAGAGGTGCAGAGAATGATACTCTGCTCAGCTGAAATGATTGTAAATGCTTTAAAGTGGCAACCGCAACTAGAGAGACGTAGAAGAAATGGAAAAGTACCATTTCAATGGATTGAAGAATATCCAAAATGGACTCAGCCTGGGCGACCAAATAAGGTCTAAAGTTGGTCTGAAGATCTTGCTATCAGCAAGAATCCACCACAAAGTCCCATTATTGAAAAACACGACATGTGCTGAAGAGGTTATACTTTTCCAAAGAACACATTGACTGGCCTAAAGAGAAATGGAGCAACATTTTGTTGACTGATGAAAGTGCAGGGGCCACAGTTTGTCAGATGATTCCCAAATACTGAATTCAAGCCACAGTACATGTGAAGACAGTGAAGTATGGTGGCGCAAGCATCATGATATGGGATGTTTCTCATGCTATGGTGTTTAGCCTGTTTATTGCATACCAGGGATCATGGATCTGTCTGAATACATCAATTACATAAAGAGGACATGTTGTCTTATGCTGAAGGGGAAACGCCCTTGAAATTGTTTTTTCAACAAGACAATGACCTCAAACACACAAGTAAGCGAGGAGCATCTTGGTTCCAGACCAACAAGATTAACTTTATGATAGAGTGGCTTGCCCACCCCTGACCTTAATCCAATAGAAAATTTGGGGAATGACATAAAAAATACTCTTTCTGAGGCATAACCAAGTAATGCAGAGGAATAGTGGAATGTAGTCCAATCATCCTGGGCTGGAATACCTGTTCATAGGTGTTAGAGGTTGGCTGACTCCATGCAACACAGATGTGAAGCAGTTCTCAGAAACAGTAGTTACATAACTAAATATTAGTTCAGTGATTCACAGGAAAGCTACATCTTCAAACATTTTTTCAGTTGATACAGTAGATGTTTGAGTTTGTAAAGAAAAATACAGACGCCGCTATTTTTGAATAGCCCATTCCTTTTTCATGTTTTGATTTAGAACAGAATATCCAGTGTTCCCAATGCATTTGCATGTATGTAAATAAAAGCTATTATATGTTTTTTTGCGCCATACTCACTTTTTTAAACACACTGCTATTATTTTGAACATAAATGTACATATTCAACACTTTAATAATGTGTGTATGCAATGGCTCATACCCTGTTTGACTGTAGAGGATGGATAGAGTTTGCCCTGTTTAACTCGCTCCATGGCTGTGTGTAAGGCAGTGGACAAGAGTTCTGCAGTTTTCAGGTAGAGGACCAGCTGTTCTACATGACTAGACCATCACAAAAACACAATATCAGTGATATATCAGTTCTATCGATAGTTTTGGCAGATTTTCAGACTGTTATGCAACACTTACTGACAACCACTAGCAAGAAAACATGAACACAAAATATACCAACAAGTGGTAACTTGATTATTGAAGGCGGGGTAGAGTAAGTCTTTAACCTCATGCATTGCATTTAGAGTCTGTAAGCAAGTGCTAACTCTATTCTATCAAATGACATCCTACCTATTTTTAAACTCATCATCATCTTTATAGAAATGTACAGTTATTCAAATCACTACTCTTTGGCTTTATTGTGTCAGTGTTACTGTGTTTGTTGCTTCCAAAAAAAGGGTAAAGATTTCCTTAAACCAAGCAGCAGAGTTATTTACCATATTTCAGACAATATTCCTGAATACAAATGTACTATTTGGAATATTAATGCCTACACTGACTAATATTTTTACTACATTGTGACATGTGGAAGGCTGTGAAGTCTCTGTCTTTTTTCCTAAATGAAATGCACAGGCTCATAGTCAACATCAGGAAAATTTGTATTTCCTGAAGACAGCAGCATTATCAACAACAAAACTGATGTTCTTGGGGCCTTACCTCCACTCTCGGCTCAGTGAGCTTATCTGATCTGCAACCAGGCTCTGCTGCTGAAGGATGGATGGAGGAGAATTGTCTGCCTGCTCCTCTATCACTGCAGTACCACGAGCTCCAGCCACCTCCATCAGACAGCGGGAAAAGTCCAACATGAAGCGCAGGCTTTGCACAGTGTCTGTATGCTCCTGCTGCACTCAGAGACAATAAGAAAGAAAGACATGGAAAGAGAGAGATTGGTTTGTCTCAGGATTTCAAGCAAGGAACACAACAATGGGATTTTGCATTCAGTCTGCATTGGTACTAAGAGCACAGGTTATTCACTGCATTTTATTATTCCATACTCAAAATCTACCCAAGGCTATTTTGCCTCAGTGACTTACAACTACATAAATGAATCCAACTGAGGTGTACAATACAGAAGTCAAAGGCAAAGAATCTAAGAGATAGCTCCTTTTTCACTTTTTTTCTTTGATTCTCACCTCCATCAGCGTCTCCTCAGGCAGCTCAGGAGGCTCAAAGGTCACATGACCTCCCATGTTTGCTGTGATAGGATCAGTGAAACTGAAGCGAGGACTAGAAGGAGCCTCAAAGCCATCAAGATACATGGCTGTCTGCGGGAAGCGGCTTGTGAAGGAGCCTGCGGGGCTGACTGAAGTAAAGGAGCCTAGAGGATTAAGAAAAAGGAGGACAAAGATGTAAGATATTTCACTCATATCATAATGCATACCAAATTTCTATTAGAAATGTGATGAAAAAGGCATTTTGTTTCAGTTATAAAGATTGAAGATCAATGTCACTTGTTTTTGGCATGCAGACATTATATTGACAATTTCTTGAAGTTTAGATTTGTTCATATAAATGATTAAAGCATAATGATTTTTTTCTTTAATAAATGCTCCAAAAGCCTATTAGCAAGTGGAGAATTTTTGCTTTTGAAAAACTAATAATTTGGGTAATTAACTCCCATAACGCATCTACAGTGCATCTCTCCACAGAAGTGATGTATTAGCAGTAATAGTGCTGCAACACAAGTAGAATCCCCTTTTGCTACAAATCTGACATTAAATGTAATACTTTTTAAGACTTTTTCAAGACCCTCTCAATATACTTTAAAACCCTACTACATCTTCAACTTGTTTGTTTGTTTGTTTTTTATAAAATATTTTGGGCTTTTTTTGCCTTTATTTGATAGGACACCTGAAGACAGACAGGAAATGTGGGGAGAGAGAATGGGGGAGGACATGCACCAAACATGTACTGAGACAGGGAATCAAACCTGGGACCAATGCGTTAAGGAATATAGCCTCTTAAGGGCACCTGCTCTACCCTCTGAGCAACACCGGTGCCCAACATTGTTAACTTCTAACTGGTTACATTGATGGCACAGTTATGTGCATGTTTTGTTCTGACTGTAAGATAAAAATGTGACAACATAGTCAAGACAATGCAGATAGTATTGTTATTGTAGTATGCAAATAAAGCTTTCTTTGAGATGCCTGCAGTGCCAACATCAACAGACTCTGTGCTAGTATTACATGAGGCAAAAGATTCACTGTAGAGCTGCTTTTTATTTGCAATTCCTGGAAAATGTTAACAACTATCAGCCACAGCCTCAGCTTCGGCTTCAACAACTTCTCCCCCAAAAACTACTCTGAAAACTTTCATTTACCATCAGTTATATGCACACATCACTTGATCACATAGTGAACTTATTTGTTAGGGATACAGCAGAACTTTTGGGCAAGAACACAAACCAGTGCGCGCAGACTGACATCGGGTCTGGTGGAGTACCATCAGAAACTCACTTGTGCTCAAATCCCAATATTAAAAAGGCAGACAAAAGGGCCTACAACTTCTACAAAAATTTTAAGACTGTATGATCCCACCTTAAAGACTTTTTAAAATCCCTCAGTTTTTTCTAAAGTGACTTGTCAAATTTTAATGCTTTTTAAGACTCTGCAGACACTCTGAAATCACTTCATTTAGCCATGTTTGCGTGTGTCTGTACACTACCTGAATGTTTCCTCAGTCTGGAGGTTTGAGGTGGGGTGCTGCCACTGGGAGGAGAGCCTACAGTGAAGACCACCTGTGCTGGGCTGCCGGAGCTAGGTGCAAGGCCTCCACTACCCCCAGGGGGCACTAGAGGGGGGGAAAAGACAGTATTTAAAGCACAGAACTGATAGGCCATGGGCTTCAGTCTAAATAATAGATTAAATTTTTATAACTTTATGTGGCATCTATTATTTTTCCACTTCTTTCTTACAAATCTAACCCACAGTAATCTCAACAAGAGTACCGTTTTAAACATATAACTAATCCAGAAGTAAACATGTCGTATGGCAAAAAGATCTATACAAATACACTGGAATCCCAATGTACACCCATATATTCATTAATGCAAGTCAACACATCCCCACCTGTTATGTCTATGGCTTTTTCAGAGGTCAGGTTTTCTGCACTGCCTCGCTCACCAGCTAGTCCAGCTGGTCCGAATGCAGCCATGAGCAGCATATCAGACAGACGGCCGGCACTCTGAGACCTGCACCACAGAGACAAGAAACAGAGATACAAACAGAGAACAGCAGGTAAGACGGCAGTTTGTATTATCAAAAAGCATTGTTAAATAAATATTTTCCCCATCTGCCTCTTCCTTCATTGTTTTCCACCTGCAAGCTTTGTAAACAGACCTTAATTCCACTCTATTAGGGTTTAACCAATCTGTTGTTATCCTTTTTTCTCCAATCCATAGGTAAAAAGAATATATTAAAGAGAACATTCAAATGACACAGATGCCCAGCTTCTATGTTTTGATGTGACTTAGGGTGAATATGTATGGAATACATTTTGGGATTAAAGCATTGAATCAAGGTTTAAATGTAAGAAAATACACCTCAAACTCAAGAATAGGGCAACATTGTGCATGCATTTTACTCTATTCTACTCCTCCTGGACAGTGAATACACAGCATGAGTGTGGTAAACAAAGTAAATTCAAAACAGTAGCAGGAACAATCATCGAACCTTCCAAAGCCCTTGTTTTCATTGTTGAGTCTGTGGATGCAGTGGGCAGGCTGGGGGACCTGTGTAGGTGCATGTTGTCCTGGGTCTCTAGGCTCTGTTTGTGCAGTCCTGCTGCCAGGCGAGCCGATGACCAAACCCTGCTGCGTCAGGAAGGTCACAAGGTTTGGAGAGCTGGGGGGTTTGGGGAACTCAAAAGGAGGAATGGCCTGAGAAAAGATTTATTTTGAGTGTTTGAAAAGTTTTTAAAGGGTATCTTTGGAGAATAAAATACAAAAACAACCTTCTCTTGTTAACACATAAACGCATGTGACTCACCCTGGAGGGGGAGCCGAGGATGGTAGGGAGGGGGCTACGCTGCATCAGCTCACTGAGTCTGGGGGAGGAGTGTAGAGGGCGGACAGTCATCATTCCTCCTGAGGGAGCCACCACTGGGTCTGAGTGCTGCTTTCTGATCTTCTGCCTGCCACCACCACTGGCGCACTCCAACAAACAGGGGGCGCTGTGGAGCCGTGTGCCCAGTCCTGCTGTTTGTGGGTGTTGATGAGAAGTCGGCTGGGGAGCTGTGGGACAATAGATGGTTACAATGTGCTTTCAGACAGCAGGTGGCATTGTAAAATTAAATGTCAGACTGAACAACAACACAACAAATCAACAGAGAGATAGGTGAAATAGACAAGTGCTGTCTAAGTCTCCTGCTGGCATTGTGACAGCAGAGAGACTTTCAGTGTGAGGCACACAGGAATCAAGAAAAATTGGAGAGGATAGTGTTTGTGTATGTATGAGGTTGGCTCTTTTTCAGAATCAATAACTTTAATAACTATTGACTAAGGTTGACTCAGAGAAACACACTAACCACACTGTGTACTGATTTCCAGACACCTTAAACAAAGTGAATCCCTGCACCTAACAACCCCTTAATGAAACACTGCTTATATAGAAATGTTTTGATTAGAAAGTTATCAGTTTGATGCATTTAACTGGCTTTTGTTACCAAAAGGTAAATATTTAAAACCATTTTAACACTGAAAAGCAATGAATTTGAGCCAGTTTATCTAATTCATGTAATCAGTCTTGCAATCAACTAATACTGGAAAAATGTTTGGATGAATCATGGTTAAGAAAACAATAATGTGACTTTTCTGACAGTAATCAACAAAGTACTTTCATCACCTTCAGCCCACAAGAAAATCATTCAAATAAAACATCAATGAAGGCAAATGTTTCTCTTTGACTGAATTGCTCACTAGAGTCCATTCCTTTAATAGCTCACAAGCTAAGTGATTAACTAGTTAACATCAAAGTTGTGTTTGACCTACCTTGAGGTGAGATCTGGAAAGGTCTGGCACCTCCCAGTGAAAGTCTGCGATTGGTTGTGACTGCTCCCTGCCCGTGTGGTGGTGAGGGCCCAGTCCGTGCAAAGCCCAGCAAGCTGCCACTGCTGCACCGTCGCACCGGTGTCGACAGCCTAACAAAACAAAGTTCAACAGTCACAACAGTCCTCTCAGGAAATGTACATATTTAAAGCTGCTACAGTTGCACTTGGGTCTGTGCTTTTGTTGTATGTGGATACAGACCGTGGTGAGCCATCCTGTTTGGTTGAATGGAGGTTCTGCTCCATGCGCTGGTAATTCTGTAGCTGAGAAGGGACGGGGATAGGCAGTGACTGACCGTTGTTTCCATAGTTACCTCCCGAGAACTCACTGGGCCTGCCAACAACAGTGAGAGGGACAGAGAGTGCCAAGGGAAACAGTTAGACGAGAGGGGAGGGAAAGTGTGTGGAGTAGTTTGGCACTTTAAACCATTTAACCAAATATTGTGAAGTCAAAATGTTCTGTAAATGTCAATTCTGCCAAAACTGAACTTTATTTTTGGTGTAAAAACAAACATAAAATTGTGTGGACTGAAGAGTTTTTAAATATTTACAAATATCAGTATTCTGATACTGAATATGAAGCAAATTAAACACTGAGATGAACTCATTGTGGCTTGTAAGATCATAATTACACTTAAATTAAGTGACAGAATTACACAGACAGCATGCAGCTGAATAATAACCAGGGTTGGAAAGAGTACAATAATATTGTACTCAACTAAAAATACTAGTACAGGTGGCTATTTCTCTATTCAGTTAAATCGACACTAAAATTGCTTTAAATGCTTTTTTGTCTAAATTGGAGAAAACATTAAAAAAAGCAGTCAAATTCATCACAGGGTCATTGTGTTCATAGGCATATGATGTGAGGCTGGTGTGGCTAAATATTTAATGTGGTTACACATCACATCAACTGAGTAATTATACATGAGTATAACACTCAACAGCATACACAAAGCTTTATTTTCATTTTCTAGTCAAAAATACCACCATACTGTGCTGTTCTTACAACACGCTAGCCCCTAACTTCTCATGTTTACATCTGACAAAGAGCAGATGGACATGTTCTGTCAGGAAGGCAGAAGCCATTAATTGAAGCTACAGTGGCTACCAATGGCGGAAGGCTTTATTAGAATTTTAAAAGAGCATTTGACCATCATTTTGAAAGGAGTTTGGCTGCAGACCATACATCTCTGATGGCCATTCTCACAGACCATTCTGAAAGGGAGTGTCGTTATTTACCAGTAAAACAATGGGCCTTCAATTTTAGATTTATTTTTTTGACATTCAACTTTATTCATAAACAAAGTCTGGTAGTTACATTCAAGAAATAACCACATTGCAAACATTAAAAACAAAGCAACATTTCATGAATAAAATAGAGAAAAAGATCAGTTATAATCCAGGATTATGTATAGACCCATTTCAGATGCAATTACATAAACCATGGGTCACTTTGGCTTCAGCTAAAGCTAACCTACCTACGGTAGCTATGTAATTAATGTTACTACAAAAGCCAATGTAGCTAAGTTAGTTTAAGCAAAATGAGCTTTAGCTACATTAGGTAAAGCTTATGTAGCTTAGTAGATAACATACTGTAACATAATGTGAGATTTAGCAAAAATAGCTAAAGCTAACTTAGCTAAGTAGATAACATATACATAACTTACATGGCTGCTTTGTAAGCTTAGCTTTAGCTAAGTTAGCAACACAGCTACATTAGCTACATGGCTTACACAGCTAATGGAGCTACGTAGGCTATATTTGCTGTGTTGGAATGTTTTCATGAAGGACACGCTTTCCTCCAGTAAGCAGACTGTTTACTAGGCTTTATTAAACATTTCGTAGTTGAGTTTTGCAGGTCAGGTTTTTAACTTCTGGTACTCTAACCTTGACCCTTACCCTAACCCTAGTTAGTTTAACATGAATTCATTTCTAAAGTTTTAGTGTGTATTTTCGTTTTAACGGTATCTCAGATGAACGGTTTGTGGGAATGGAAGTCAGAAATGAAATTGAATTTTCCCTTCCAATGATAAACAAAAAAGAAATAAATTTCCAACTACACTGTTTAATTAAATGCATACATTTTTAATAAACTGCACATTTTGTATGCAAAGTGGAAGTTTTCTCTCCCTATGTGCTTCTGAACGCCATGTGGTACCCATAAGACAAACAACTGGCCCATTTCACATTGCTGTAGGAAAGTTTAGACATCTACTTTTTGCCGTTGAACTTTTTTTTTTTCTCTACTCAGTAACTGGTGCTATCCAAAATGTCATAACATACAGTACTTCTCCAAAGGCACACTTAAGTAAAGTAAAATTACTGATTTTAAAAACCGTTCATAAAAATATGAGTACACAAAAAAGTTATTCATTTACAGTAATGAGAGTAAATGTTTTAATTACTTTCCAACACTGATAACATAATTTTATTAATATATATATATGTAATGATGTGCATTAAGTTTCTGCTTTACTCAGTCCAAGACCAAATTAACCTGACAGATATCAGAAACCCACAGTACAATTCTTCTAACATGAACTGTTTGCAAATCTCAAAGTGCACTACCTGTTCCAAGCATTCATTATCATGTTGTTACCTGACAGGACTTGGAGAGCCACTATAGGACGGTGATTGTGGTGGTGTTTTGGCTTGGCTACACAGACCAGCCGAAGCAAGAAGAGAGCTAATTAGAGAGGAGATGAGACACAGGAGACAGGTTATTAGGGCTTTTCATACAGCAGAGGAAAGAAAGGAAATATATTATGAGCTCTATCTCATGCTGTAACTATAATTAGAGCCTGATATGTCATCTTTTGTCAGCTGTATATAATATTGCATTAACACACATAACATATTGATGTGGTATCTATGAACAGATAATCTTTGCTTCTTACCCGCTGTTCATGAGGCTGTCCTGCAGCACTTTACTCTCACATGTCAGATCACCTGCTAGGAAACAAATAATGGCAGCAAATTAAAAAAATGCCAACTATGTAAATGATGAGCAGTCAGACAGAGACAGAAAAAATGACATCTAGACAGAGTTGCGCTCCAGCATATGATATGCTGCAAATGCCACACAACCTGACAAAAAAAAATAAAGATTACTGTAAATACTGCAGCCAACATTCCAGTGAGGCAGAGCCAAGTCCAAGGAAGGGCTCAACATCTTTTTTCATTAGATCCTCAGAAAAAAAAAAAGTTTTTCTTACTCGTGAAGTTAGCAGGCACTATGACAAAGTCATCTGTGTCACAGGAGGAGGAGTTTTTGCTGCTGCCACCACCTCCAGACGAGTCCTTGAGGAGAAAACCAGCAGCCTCCTGGGTAGGGGAGGCCAGAGCTTTGGCATGCAAATGCTGAACCTCAGCAAGAGACTGCTGCAGAGACCGGGAGACATAAAGAAGTACATAAACAAGAACGGAGAGAATAAAAATTCAAACAGAGAAGGCCAAATGAGTGCACAACTGGTTAATTCCACAGTATCATTCTGAGGCAGTGACAGCGAAAGCAGAGAGAAATGAGGGGGTTTACAGAAATAAAAAGCATACCGGTGGTGAGGCGAGGTGAGAGGTGGACGAGCTGCTACAAGAGCTGGCTGATGCAGAGCTGGGGAAGCAGGTCATGGACACAGCAGGAGTTGCTGTAACAAAAAGCAAAACATTCATTAGGATAACTGAAGACTCACATTGCGGTTGGTGAAAGACACAGAGTGTAAACAGAAATTTCCACTGTTTACACAGAGGTCCCAGGGCCCTTAAAATGTCAAAACTGTAGTGTTTTTTAGCCTAAAAATACGGCATTGCACCTACTTGGATCTCAGACTCTTTACATTACTAAGTGTCATTTTAAAAGTAGGATTAGAGCAAAGACCATGTCTTAACTGTCGGTATCCCTTTTTTTTGTTTGGAAAATTTGCCTGTGTACATAAAAATATAGTCATCAACGTAAGTAATACTGACAATTATCCAAACCAAGCTCAATGCAGATGCAGATTGTTTATTTTTACTCACTCTTTTTCATGGATGAGCTGGCTTCCAGGAAAGGATGACAGAAAAACTCATCTAGCAGCAACACAAGAAGAGACAGAATCAGTAGGAGGCAGTGAAGCAGAGCACCATTTCCTACATTAAAAATCTGTGATGATAAGGATTGTACATAAAAAAATAGAAAAATCTGCCTTTTCTCTATAGATTCTATCACTGCATCTTATTCTTAAAAAAAAAAAAAAAAAGGAACACTACTATTGACAGAATATTTAAAACATCTGCTGGGTACTGTGCCTAGAAAACTGACTTATGCATGTACATCTACATCAACTGCAAATATCTATGTGTTTGTTTATTTTACTGTACATAATTTCCATTTACCAAAGTCCATGCGGTCCTTATGGTTCCTCTGCAGCAAACCCAGAAGCAGGTGCCTCAAATGGTTTGATGTCTCTCTGGGAATGCTGAGAACACAGGTTATAGGACAATCAGACAAAATATACTGTATGTGTTAAAACAAAACAACAGAAATACACCAGAACTTTCAGATTGCAAGATTATGATTTTATGTTTTGGAATTTTGTTCTTTAAAGAACATTACATAAAAAAGTTGAGTAATAAATACTGTTGGTTTAAAAATACTGTATACTTTTTGGTTGGGTTTATTATTAGACAGTTCTGATTAACTTAACTGTCAACTCAATGCAGAAATGGTGCAACAAGAGTTGTGGTTATTGGAGGATTTTAATCTATAATGTTACATACGTATTGCTTTTTAACTCAAACAGCAACCCAACCCATGCTGGGTTGGGCACTGGAGGGTTACCGGTCCAAGTGCAGACCAAAGCACAGAATCACTCCGGTTGATGAAGAGGTGCCAACTCACTTACTGAGCGCTGCTGAGATGCTCTTGAGCAAGGCACAGAAACCTTAAATGCTGTGCAGCCCCTCACTCTGATATCTCTCCATTAGTGCTCCTTTTTGTGCATGCATGTATATTTCTTGCTTATATATGTGTTACATTTGTACAAAAACCCAGAAAAACCCTGTTTATATGGTGCATTAACAGCAATTTATATGGTAAATGGCCTTGCAAATGAATCAAACCCTCAACCTACTGACTGAGAGGTAACCACTGTACCCACAGTTGTCTGTTTTAGACATTCAGTTACCAAGGGGTAATCCTACATGCTAGCTGTGGACGTACCTCAATGTGTACTGAAAACAGTTTGATATCCAGTATCTGTGAATACTATATAATATGGAGGCAGTCTGGGATGCCTTCATCCAGATTTGGTTGGTTGTAAAGATGCAACACGTACTGACGCATACAAAAGCATGACTTTATTTATGTGTGTCCAGCTCGTTCACAGTGATAGGAATTATAAGATCCTGATTATTTTTCTCAGCTCAGAGGTATGAGCTGGTCTTTCAGCTCCCAAATGGTTCTTCTTATAGTATCATTTAGCCTTTTTATAGCTTTAAAAACAACAAAAATACAAAGAAAGGAAACTGTCTCAAACATGATGACTCCCATCTTAACCAAAGGAACCAGCTCTTATATCACTTTGTCCTTTTTAAAAGCATGTTTATTACAACATGAGCACTGTTAGCCTCTTAGCTCATTGCTAAACCACTCCATGAATTCTTACTGTCAGCAGCCTCACTGCAAATAGCATGCAGTAATATCAAGCCACATTAGAAGAGTAGGAGAAATGATGGGCTGTTGTTTGAATTAGAGGTGGGAAAGTGAGTTAGTTCTCTGATCATAAACAAAGATATACTTTTATTGTATAGTGTGTAGAACGCAACACTTGAGTGCAGTGAATACAAATGCCCAAAATGCATCATTAATGCAAAATGCAAACAGGGACAAACTGTATCAAAAAAACATATTTTCTTCTTCTTAAAGGTGCAGTGTGTAATATTTAGCCGAGTATCATTTAGCAAAGCAAACTTGGTAAAAATGGAACATAATATACATAAGTAGGCCTCTCTGAATGAGTATTTAATCACCTAAAAATATATATACATTTTTTTATTAGAATCAACCTTTTATGGGGAGGGTCTGCTCCATGGGCTCTGCCATCTTGTATTTCTGTATTATGCATGTTTCTAAAGCCTTTTGGCATTTTGTTTCTAAAGCAATTTTATACATCCAGGTGATTAAATCAATAATTCAGATAAGCCTACTTATAAATATAATGTTTCATTTTTGTCTGTTCTGCTAAATGCTTCTAGGCTAAATGTTACACTCTGTACCTTTAACCGATAATGCACACTTAGGCTATGTTGGGCGATCTTAATATCAAATACTCAAAGCACTTCAAAAATATAAACAGAAAAAATAGCTATCATATCAAAAATAATCTCAAATCAACTTACTTGGGGCTGAGAGTTTTGTTTTTTTCATAGAAGAGCCGGAGGTCCTGGGGACTGCTTGCCTGAAATTGACAAATGGATGTTGAGAAAGTTTATAACTTTAAATTTTTAACTATAAATGGTTAGAAATGTAGCTCTCACATCCCATTTCTATTAGCACCATTTAGGTTATTGTACAGTAGGATCAACTACACAGACCGAACCCAAAGCGAGACACCGTGCATGACATGCTTCTGTCACCTGTAATGACACATCACTGCATGTTTTAACATGCTTGTCAATGAAGCTGACAGAAAAACTGCTCTGAAGCTTAAAAAATCTGGCCGGGCAGGTCTGGAAAAGGCATTTTGTAACATGGTATGTGTTTCATCTCTCACAGCATCATAAAAGTCAGCTGAGGCAAATTGCTGTGTTTCTGTTTTGGCTCATCTTTCACATGATCCAGAGAGAAGACAGACAGCTTGTTTGAGTTTTTCTTCCAAACAGACCAGGCTAACCCTAGAAGACTCTTAGAAAGGATGAAAACATGTGAAGGGGACATTCAGTGAATTTGTTTCTGTGAATGCTACTCAATTTACTTCTGGTACTCATATTTTTCATTTTTTATTGCTTACTTGTCATTATTTTCAACAGTATAATGATAATGCTCATAAGCATATATTCCTCATACAACGGTGGCATCATAGACAACACAAAGACTTCGAAAAAACAGACAGCCAAGCTCCAAAATTTCTCAGATAAACCCAAAAATCTGCAAATATTCAAGATGTCTACTATGAAAATATACCAAAGGATACATTTACATGATCTTCAGCCTAAAGTTTATCTGAAATAAAATGATTCTGGTTGATTTATTTAATGAACAAATCATCATGTAGCCTGATTATGTTGTGTTTTTACCTGGAAAGGAGCCTTGCCAGTCAGACACTGAAACACTATGGTTCCTATACTCCACAAGTCAGCTTTTGCATCGTAGCTCTGGGACATAATGACCTCAGGAGCCTAGTAAGGAAGAGATTGATAGAGTAAGACTTTTTAACTTATTTTAAAGTAAAAGCTTCAAAGTCATCTGATATTTTGTTTGAACTCCAGCTATAACATTTGGTTTTGCTTAAGATAGTTTACTTTATAGTTATAAGGACATTAAAAATGCTCACCATGTACATAGGGGATCCGCAGAGAGTGGCCGCCATCATGTTGTTCTGAAGGTACCTGGCAAAGCCAAAGTCCGCTTCATGAAGAGGAAGGAAAGTGGGGAAGAAGATGAATGGACAAAAGAATGAGACACCAAAATTAGTAACATTGGTTGCTTGATGCTAATGCTCCTGTATTGTCATCTAAAGCATATGCATATCCTGAAGACAAGGTGAAACTACTGAAATGTTCCAAAGGCACCCTACAGGTGGTTGTGACAACAAACAAATACAACAAACCCTCAATTTTGTGATCTTAATCATGCTTGATAAAATCCTGTGGCTGTGTTTGAGCCAGTAACTAGGTCAATGTAAGTATAAAAAGTTTACTGTATGAATGCAAACAGCCCATTTGTTTGTATGACTGAGCTGGTTTTTTCTCACACTCATGAGGATTATAACATCATGCAGTGACTGGACCGGCACAAACCTCACACTTCGCTCCCACCAGGCGTTCAACTCTCCCCAGACGAACAAGAATTAATAGGCTTAGGGATAAGCAAAGTTTCCAAACAGCTGAGGAAACACTTGTTGTGTATATCTGGGTAAGACACGTATTATTATGGTGCTTATTTTCTTCAAACTCAAAATTCTGAAGAGATATAAATCATGCTTTAATGATTACATGTTCTTTTTCCTGGCATTTGTTTCACTTTTATTAGATGGAGGGTGTAAATGCTGCTGAGCAAAGATTTCTTTGAATGTAATCAATTTCTTTAAATAAATTTATATTTAAGTTTAATAAATCGCCTGGGGAAAATCATTATAAGGTCCTGTAGCAGTAAAATTGCTAGAAAGGAGGTTCATTAAAGCAAAGGGATTCAATGTTCTGCTTCATGGGATACAATTAGTATATGCTTCAGTAGAGGGTTCTGGTGTTTTCCTTTTAAAATATTTGGTATGTTCTTGTTTATCTATATTCTTGTTTATCATACATAGTTGCTTGTTCATACTAATCAATCACATCAATTTATAATTAAAAATGCAACATTAAAATGTTTCTTATAACTGTGTCTATGATTACTGATTCTCACACCTACCTATCTTGATGCAGGTGTTGTTAGAGTGCGACTTGCGTCCTGCTGGGTAGGAGAGCAGAATGTTCTGGGGTTTCAGGTCCCTGTGGATGATACCTTTGGCCTGTAGGACCCTCATGGCCCCTGCAATCTGCTGCAGGAAAACTCTGATGGTGTCCTCGCTAAGCGTGCCTTTGGCTGCAGAGAAACAAAAGTGCATAAAGTGAGGTCAGTTACCATGTTAATGTTTGTCTTCTTGGTTTCCATGATGTTCTTACAGTAAATCTGTATGACACAAGTTGAAAATATGAAGGTACACAAGTACTGATTGGCCTCTCCTTTTTCTAGTTTTGCAGACCTATCGTTGAGTCCGTTTGTGGTATGCAAAACAGAAAGAAAATCTTCTAAAAATACCAATATGACGATTTTTCTCTCTGTGCTCTCACATCACCCCACTGCCACCTCCTGCTCCCTGTCCTTCCCTCTGTCCAATCATCCTTCTCATTTCCCTGTAGCATAGTATGGTCCTATGTCTAGTCCCTCCCTGCTCTTGGATTTTTCTTCTACTCGGGCCAGGAAAATAGAGTTATGTGAGTGGACCACTGTGGGCAATGTATCCAGTTTCTTTTTAAACTAAAACTTCTTTTAATACATCTAATAAGTCAGTGCCTTGTGCGGTTTTTCCACCAACCAGGATAGAGTATGTTGTTGTCAAATCAGTGATGAATGCATGACAACCCCAGAAATATGGAGCTGAAATATCTCATTTGACAGAAAATACACAAAATGTGGGCAGGCCTGTCTCTTTGTGGTCTGCTGCATTATAGATAATAGGGATAGATCTCACTGTTAATACCTAAACATTTTCGAAACAATTTTTAAAGAAAATACAAATACTAATACAATAACATGTTAATTAGGCCGAAAGATTTATATAATTTTGGTTTATTTGAAAGTCTGGCCCCCAGAGTCTCTGTCAAGACTAAATCTAAATTGTGTACAACTGTATGTCGCACACATTTTAAGCCATGATCATTCAAAGTACCTGAAGCACAAATCCTGCCTCTGTATGTGCAGGTGCACAGAAACAACACAGTATCAGCCTTTGGTTGTTTAATGATTAGTTGTTTTCTCTCATTTGTACTTGTTCCATCATCTTTGCAGATCTAGATAAATGTCACTCCCTGTTGTGATGTCTAAACCTGCAGTTATTAATGAAAACTGAATTTTTTGATGACCCTAGAAACATCTGTAACGCTGCCAGGTTTGGAAACTAAAGGCCTTAAATGGTTTCTTGTAGCACTGTCAATGGAGAAATAAAGAACACTATCAAGTTGGACATTATGAGGGAACTGTAAATTATATTTGTTGCACTTACAGTGTAAGTAGTCAGCAAGGTCTCCCCCATTGCAGTACTAAGAACAGAAAGAGAGACAACAAGAGAGAGATATTCAGAAAACAAAACATATAAACTGACAAACACCAAAAGGATGAAACATGGGTAACATGTAACCATGGTGAATAAGTGTCAGACAACAACAGCTCTCTGAGTGGACCAGACTGCAAAAGAGAGATCAGGACAGTGATTTTGGAGAAGAGTGATGTGTTTACAGACAGCTCCCATTCCAAGTTACAATATAAATGAAGCCGGGAAAAGACAGGGTGTGCTAAGAAAGGCAGTCATTTCCTTTCTTACGGCAATGAGATAAGCAGAGACAATAAAGAACAAATGGAACAAGACAGAGGAATATACAGTGTCCGCATTAAAGCACTTCATGATGCTGGATGGTCTTTGAGACAAATATGACAGGTGGTCTAATAAATTTGTTAAGCACTACATATGGCAGTAAATTTTAGCTATTTGACATCAGAATTGTGGATCTGCAGTAACCAGCAATTACGATAGTCAACATCAACAGGATTAGATAACTTTGAAACTCCTGTTTGAAAAATACTACGCAGTTTTCTTTTTTAGATCTGATGTCTTTGATCAGAACCATATGTTGTCTAGTGGAGTGACTGCATGTCTGCTTTCCAGCTAGAACAATGACCATTATTAAAGGGGACATATTATGCAAAAATCCCCTTTTCAGGCTTTTCTAACAAAAATATGTGCCCGCGGCTTGTCCACAACCTCCTCAAATACCAGAAAAATCCATTCCCTTCCCCCCTGTCCTTCTCCACCTTTCAGAACATGTGTGCTGAAACAAGCCGTTCTCAGATTTTCCCCTCATGACTCATGTGGGGAGTAAGTGCCCACCCCTAGGTTCGGTTGGCCCGCCCAGCTTGGAAGAAAGTTCCAACCTCCTCCCACTATCTTCTTCTCAGCTGAGATCCTGGATAGTTTAGTGGGTTACACTGCTGACTTTTTCTGGGAGACTGATGGTTCAAATCCCAGTCAGGTCCTTAACTTTGGATAAAAGTGTCTGTAACATTGTAACATCAGAAGTGCCACATCCATTTCCTGAGAGGGGTGTGGTCAGGGCAGACTCAGACAGATCAGTAACATTTAAAGCCACAGACACAGAAACAGCTTGTTCTGAGAAGGGCTAATACAGAGGGGTTTTTAGACACGCAAAAATCCTATACTAGAGTGTTTTTTCGGCAAAACAAACTTCACAGGCATGTTTTGGGGACCTCTGAGAACAACATAAACTTGTCTTAAAAGGGTAAAATATGTCCCCTTTAAATGATAGTTACACTCATGCTACATTATGTCACAATAATAACTGCCAGCATTTCACAATTTCTGACCATTTCTTGCAGGAATGGGAAATATAAACGGAGCAAGAGAATGGGCACATAATGAGTTATGTTTTCAAGTCACAGCAAAAAACCCTGTAGCATTTGGATGTTGACTGGCGGTCATTTAGCCTCCTTGATGCCTGAGTGCAAAGCTAATTATAGCCCAGGCCCTGTCCGCAGAAGCTGAGACAATACAGCACTGAGCACACAAAGCAAACATCAGAGTGAGCTTACCTCCATTACCAGGTACACTGAGCTGGCAGTTTCCTAAAGAGGGAAGAGATAAGAGAGGGAGTAAACAAACACACGTCAGTGACAGACGCAGGAAGGAACAGGTGGTGCTGGTGCTCACTACTGTCTGTATGGTTGCAGAGAAATTAAGGATTAGATGCTTTGACAAAAAAAGTTTGAGCCTTGTGAGAAAAAATTAGAAGAGATAAAGGAACACATGAGCAAAATCTTTTCAAAGTTCAATTCTACAGAGGCTCATCAGTTTTGAAAACTTTAATACTTTCAGGACTGCTACACCAGTGGACTTAGACTTCCATTTTTTTTTTCTTTTTTTTTTTTTTACCACTCCAGTGATACTGAGCAAATAACAAAAAGAGCTCTGGCTCTGCTGTCAACAACATGATCAAAATGATCTAGGCAATGTTCTGATGTTGCACTTAAGGGATTTGGAGTTCCATCAACTAGTCCAACATCTGCTATCTTCTACTCTCTATTTTGTACCACAAACAACCTATCTGAGGCAGTAGTTTTGAAGAAGAAAAACAGTCAGACTAGGTCAAACAAGCCCTCCCTTATCACATGGCAACAGATGATTGCAGTCTCACTCTGACCTACTACGTATCTCATCGGATCCCCCAGTCAGGGGCTAGAGCTAGACTGTTTTGAGAAGTTCAGCTGAGTCAGGCCTTTTACAATTGGTTGTCTTTGGTTTTATTGAAGTGAACAGCAACAAGCTGACCAACCAGCAAGCCAGTCTCAGTTAAAGAGCCAGCGCCCAATTGTCTCTGATGTCTTTACTGTATATGGCAGTAACACAGCAGCACACATTTGCTTGATAAAAATGTAGAAATATGTCTGTCATGATTAAAGTTTGTGGTGCATTTTTTTGGCATATAATGCTGAGAACACTTTTGTGGCTATTTCCTGTTTCACAAGGTGGAGTTTCCTAAATGACCATAGTGCAGAGGCCTTCTGCTCTATAAAAGTGTGTATCAAAAAACAGAGCTTTGGAGCTGAAATGACTCCAATCCTTTAGGAAATTCTGTCCGTTTTTTTAAGAAAACCTTCTGTTTAAATGAAGTCTTTTTTTTAGACAAGATTTAGGTTTCAGATGGTTTTATTTTGAGGATGCCTTGGGTCTAAATGAGTTGAAGGAGTGGTAACAAAAATGTGTTAGAAAAGGGGCGCTAGCAGGGGTGGAAATTACCTGATTGTATTTAATAATGAAAATAATAATACAATTTATTCATAAAGCACTTTTCAAAAACTTAAAGACACTGTACAACAGTTAAAAAGACATTATACACCAAAAAAGAACATAAAATCCAAACTAAAAGCAGACAAAAAAGCAAGCAAAGTGACGAGACAACATTAGAATCACACATTAAAAGCCAGTTTAAAAAGGTGGTTTTTGACAAGTGATTTGAATGTGGGTGAGTCAGTGCAGTCTTGGACAGGGAGTGAGTTCCAGAGAGAGGGGGTAGCAATGGAAAAGGAGCTGTCCCCCAGATTTGCTCAAATTACTGTAATTTAGGATTTTTTTTCATGTACTTTTTTGAGTACATTTTAAAATTGGACTTTTACTTTTACTTAAGTATGTTTTAACCAGAGTAACTGTACTTTTACTTGAGTACAATACTGAGTACAATACTCCTGTTGACCTCTGTTGACTACACAGGCGCAAATGGAGAGAGAATGATTCCAAATCACATTCCAAACAGCTGTTGCGTACAGCAAATACTAGAGTACTGATATCTCCCAAAGTGTAATCTTAACTCCATTCTGAGTAACATGGTCTTCAGCATTGTAGTTATTTTAATTTCTTTTTTTTTCATATTTTATTTCATGTTGTGGTGATTACAAACAACAAAAACAATACACAAATAAACAAACAACAAACAATAGCAAAAACAACACAACCAAAAAACAAAGCATCACTGCATCAACGAAATAAACTATCGTGACGTGACAAACCAAAACAAACAAACAACACCAAACAGAACACTACGAATCCTAACAACAGGCAAACACTGATAATACAACAACATACAACAACAGCAACGGGGGGTCAGATAAACAGTACTGTAGTTATTTTATAGTGTTGATCCACAAGTTTTAGTGAACTCTGTAGAGAGTGAAACTGATCCAAACCATTACCTCTGAGATTTCAAATCTGGGAGATACATGAGGGTGGAGTTCCCCATCACGCCCTTGGGCAGAGTGTTTAGTTGTGTTTCGTTGTTGCCTTTTGTACAGGGAGCCCTAGTAGGGTTCTTTTGCTCATGTTTCTAGTGGATTGTTGTTGTTTGTGATGCAAGACATGTTTGCACCTTGAGTGAAGTTATCCACTGAGTTAGAACTCTAGCCTGTGATTTTAGGTACTTCTAATGGTCCCATAGTACATATTCTTCATCAATATAGATTGCCTTGCCATGACGCTGACCTTCTGCTAAGTGTAAAGCACTTTGTGCAGATGATTCTTGCCAGAGGAGATCCACCATGCCACAGATTTTCAAAAGTTACTGAAGCTCTGTCATATTGTAAAATATTTAACACTTACAATTAGTGTTGACAAATATAGGCACCCTTAAAGTGTTAAATTTAACTCTATCAGGGTTACATTAACACTCTCACTTTTCTGTGAGTTTTACTTTATTGTAGAGGTGTGACTTTACCTGAATGATCTGGTTGGAGATCTATTCTCTTGTTGTTTTTGCCAATAAGGAAAGTTCATATTCCTCTGTACAGCAGCTGCTCAGTATTCCGTACAAAAAGTAAACTTAGACAAAATACTTTTAGCTGCAACTTGAGTAAATTTATAGAGTAGTACTTACTTCTATTAAGTCAATTTTAACCAGTGTAACTGTAATTTTACTTGAGTACAACAGTCTGGTACTTTTTCCACCTCTGGGCACCAGCAGTCTGCTGGTTATATCTGCGAGGCCCATGTGTAGAGATTGTTGCCCTCAAGACAGGGGGCATTTTCCTGTACACTACTTTCTCCTGTTTCCAACTTTAACCACTGTCCTATATTGATAAAGGCATAAAAGCCCCAACATAGATCTTTTTATAAATGTTTTGCAATGACTTGAGTATAAAAATGACTTTTATCCATGTTCAATCCATCTGTCTATGAATCTAAATAAATATTTTTTCTTGCTCAGTAACTGCAGGTGAAAATGAAATCTGTATTGCAAAAATTGTTTGTTTCTGTCACACTTATGTTTCCCTGAGACAGCAGGACAAGCTACTTTACAATGATTAATCAGCACCCAAGCTCATTTAAAATCCATTTATCAGATACAATGTGAAAGTTAAAGTGACTGCATCTCTCAGGTGTCCAGTCCTTGGTCTGGATTCTATTTCCTCTTGACCTAATTAGAACGCTGTATGGTCAGATCCCCTACTCCGAGCATCTACACTGCCTGCTGCTGTGCAACAACAAACCTGTAATCTAAGATCCCAGCTCTGACTATCTTAAATGACCAGGGAGAGGCGTCTCTGAGTCACAATGAAATAGAGGACAAAAAATACTTCAAAATTCTGCATTGGAGCTCCTGGGCAGAGCAGTTTATTTGTCGCCCAGACAAGGTGACTGTGCTGTGCAGGTTGAGCAGCTACCATTGCTCAGCATATGTATGTATGCATCAGTGGTCAGGGCTTATTTGCAACCTTCTTTGCATGATGACTAAGCCATCTGGCAGGAATAGACAAGGGTGGAGGATGAAAGGTCAACTCAAATCAATGGAAGAAATCCCCCTGGCCTGGTAATAAACCCCAAAGTATCTGCTTATAACTGGAATTAATTTGCAGCTTGAAAACATGAGATTTAAATTGAAATACAGAGGCAAATACTATAGTTAGGACTAAATAAATACTTCAAGCATATAAAAGCACAAATATTTCTCTTGATATGTTCTGATGCATTTTGCATAAGTTCTGCTTTACATGCTTCTTTAACAGACAAGTATATGACCAAAACATCTAACGAGTTACTTCATACTTTCAGTATGCTGTTTTGTCACTCTTTACTATCCTGGATGGGAGAGCAATAGCCAGTGTCTATGATTCAGGCAAAAATAGTGTGGATTTGAGTCATTACCTCAAAAGGCAACACCTGTCTAGTGCGACACTGAGCTTTAGAGCCAATGTCAGGTTGTATAGGAGCATATTACCTCATTTACACCCTAGGCTGACTGCTTGTTCCTAGAAAAGATGATAAAATATAACTAACAGGGGGGAAAGTAAAGGCTCTAAACTTCCCAGTAACACAGAAGACAAACAGGAACAGCCCACGGGACTGTAGACAGAATGTAAACAGAGCTGATCATGATGACTGAGCTCAACAAGGCACAAATGCAGAAGTATTTACTGTAACTTTATGCTGAACATGGAAAAACAAAGGAAAACATGCTCAAACAATACAAAAAAAAACAATTGTTAGAACAAACAGATGCATGGAAGGCTCGTTGAACAAGAAGGGAAAACAAAGCTGCATGAGGCAGAAGTGGGTCATGTGGAACAGATACATCTAACAACCCATCTGCTCTACTTTATGAGCATAGGCTGATGAGATAGCTAGAACAATTAGAGGTGTGATAACTATGTATGTTAACAGCAGGCTTTACACCGTGCAGCCAGCCTGTTTCTGATATGATTGAGATGTTGTTTGTGAGTGGAGTGTTACATACCTGAAAGTCCAGTAAGGCAACTATGTTCTCATGTTTCAGTTCCTGCAGGAATAAAAGAGAAAGTCATTATTTAGATGCATATTTGACCTTAACTTGACCTGGTCTTCGTGCTCCTCTAGTCAGCAGGAAACTTAAGAGCATTAACTCTCACTATGTGAATGCTGTGTTAAAAAGGTGGTCACTGCTTACATTGCTACATAAAAAAACTTGAAAAATGATCTAATATGCCACTGTTGTCATTAATGCTTCAGTTTGCTAAATACAAATATGCTTTAGGCATGCACGATAACACAAAAAAATGTATATTTATCATTACAGGTGATATGTATAAACAAAATATGCATATAAGCTTTGAGTCTGTTTTAATGTCTCTGATGGTCTTCATGTTTTAAACATTGTCTGTGTTTCAAACATGTCCCTCCCAAATAAAAAAGAATCCTTAAAATATTTTTTTGCACAACTAAATTGAATAATATTGATCAGAAAGGCAGCTGATAACTAGCCTGAGCTTCATCTGACTGTATCAAAAAGGTCATGGCCATTAAAACCAGGCCTCACTTTGAATAAGTAAACAGCAGAAATGCACCATGAAAAAGCATGCTTGTTTTACCACAGAAATTGTTTTTTTTATTGCATTAAATTCTGTTCTTTTGCAATGTGTTTATCTGAATATTCACATTGCAACAACAAACTGCAAATACTACCCAAACATAAGAGACAGTAACCACAAAGTGCACACCTGCCATGCATTTGACCTTAACGAGCAAACGTTTGACCCGTCAGGTGAACCCTTGTTACACTGACCATGCATTCACACATTTTGACCAATCAGGAGAAGCATCGGCTTCCCCACTGTTCAAAGAATATATTTAGTGACAACTTTATTTAGCTTTTATGATAAACAAAGGAGGCATGATTGCCAAGAAAATGTTGGTTAAAAAGCCCTTATGGTGAAAAACAACAGCATCTTTTAAATTATTCTGGATACTGCAAAGAAAGAGGCTACAAGCAGGCATTGTTTAAAACATGCAACATAGAAGAACAAAAAGTGTAAGTCATAGCAAATACTCAAATCTTACTAAACATGTAGCCTATGCTTATCATATGTCATGTTTTTCTTCATACTGCTCTGGTCTAACGACCTCATACTTGTCATAAAGTTTCAGCAACATAAACTATTAAAGCGTCTTTAAAGACTTACCTTAAGGATCTTGATCTCTTTCCCCAACAATGTCTGGGATTTGGCCAAGTTTTTCTTGTTTATGCACTTTACTGCAACCTCCCAGTCATGTTTCTGGAGGGACATGCAAAGATAATTGAGCAGGCAGATTGTAAATGTGTGGCACTGGATATTTATACTCTGTTAACATCTACTATATGTACACTGTATGACAACACAATAGTGACACTTCCAACATGGCTATGGGGCATGCCAGAATCACGTATCTTCACATATTGGACTGTACATTCCCAGTGACACACTTAGTTTACATTCGGGCATTGTTTGGAAAGGATGCTCAGTTTGCTACTGCTGACCATGCTGTTGGTTATAATGATTTTGTAATGGAATAAGGACTATGGGAGCTGTGTAGAGCAGTCAGTGAGTCTTTTCACAACCTTGTGCAATTTTTTTGTCAATAATTTTATGATATCACAGCACATTTAATATATTTTATCCCACTGAAATTGTAAAAACACATATTTTAAATGCCCTTCTATCTTTTGCTCATTTACCTATGGAGCAACAACAATGGTTTCTAAATCTAAAGAGTTTGTTATAATAATACAACCAAGTATGACAATATAATGTTAGTGTTAACTATGTGTAAACTTTTATTGCCTACTTTCTGATTCCACGTTTAGGACATGTTTAAACATGTTCTAATGGTCTCAGCATGGAGCTCTGTAATGGAAACAAAACGTCTCTGCTGCTCCACATTTTAATTTGACACGGAAAGACCATGCACCCTCTGCATTCTAAATATGAGGACATTTATTTAAAACTAAATAAAAACTGCTACCCATGCACTAAGGCGATGTGTTGAAGGTCTGTAGAAACATTTCATCATGTTAGCCATAATTGCTTTCTTTTTTAAGGTACATCCTGTATGAGTTCCCAGGCCTCTTAAGGCCGTACAATGAAAACAAATACACCAGGTGGCTATAACATGCAACTCTTCCGTAAGAAAATAACCAAACCATCTAGCGAACCGTTAACGCTGTCTCTCTTAGCACTAATGAATATATTTTGAAAGCAATATGAATATCATAAGAAAACAATATTCACCTCTCGATGTCTGCCTTTGAAGACGACAGCAAATGCGCCATGGCCGATCAGGTCCTTCCGACTGAACTCAAATTTCCCCACCGTCTCCATATTGCCCCAAAGTCTGGTTTTATACTACTTAGACTTGGACAAATGACCAGGTGGCCTCAGACCAGTCTCCTTGGTTGCAAGTGCTCCCTTCTCCTCTGTAAAGCAAAGGCAGCAGCAGGGATGTTCACCCCCTCTTCCACTTGCCATGGGCTGCCTTCCTGAGAACAAACTGTCCTCTTCTCTCATGTTCGCACGCATAAGTTTTTAGGAGCTTAACTCCTAACAGAGCTGTATGGTGATTTCCATCGTTACCAAGACGACTAACACAAAAAGTTAGCTAACTTAACAAGCAGCTATCGGCCGAGTTTAACAGCAGCTGTCTTTGACGTGCCACCTTAAATAGCAGCTCGCTGCGTTTTGTTTATATACAGAGGCTCCTTACTTCTGTCGTCTGCAGCGCTTCCACGGCAAATAAGCATCGACTGTGAAGTTAAAACGTTTATAACGGCTAATAATCAAAAAAGACTGCGAATTTCCCTGTTATATCTTGAAAATAGCCGCAGACTCGCTGAAAGTCACAGCATCGACAGTTCCAACAAAGCAGACAGCGACGAGCCTCCTTATAAAAAGCGCATGCGCATAGAGCAATTACAGCTGTTGCTCTGACGTCAGATGAGTAGGATTCTCAGCATGAAAAGTGTACATTTTATTTGTTTTAGCTTGGTAAAACTATTATGATTGTAGCTTGAAAATGATAAATATTATTTTAGTATATACAGTGTAGAACAATACATCAGTAAAGCTACGTAAATGTCTGCATGAAGATGTGAAAACGGAATCAAAAAGATATGCTGACGTCATGACGTCTTTGACGTGGTTTGTTAAAATTAGCATTTATTTAGGCCTAACCCAAACATGTCTCAACTCTGTACAGACAGAATTAGCACCAATTGTCCTTCGTGTAAATGAGTAGAGGTGACAAAATAATTTATATTTTATAAACTAGACAACCTCTAATCTATCATTAAGATTTTCATATATAAAAAATTATCAGGATGCCTGTCCAGTCCAGTTGACCCCTTGATAAGGGTTTGGATAATCATCAGGAATGATTTTCAACACTTTCAAATTATATGGAAATGTAAATGAGGAGGGGAACTTTCAATCCCCTTCCTGTGTTATATGCCCATTGTTAGAGTTTACATTGCATTATCAATATTCAGATTTTCTGGCAGGTAAAAGGTATTAACAAAGGAATTAAGAAATATTCAAAAAGGGAAAAATGCACAGTTTCTTCAAACTACGGAGATCGGCATGTCCAAGAGAAAGAGAAAAAAACAATTGAAAGCAATTTCAGTCTCCAGTTGCCAATTATGCCAAGTGAAATGAAGAGGAGAGAAATCCCTGTTTTTCAATGCTTAAAGTGATATAAAAAAAAAGGACTGGTGAGAAGAGGAGAAAGCAGCCAAGAGCAACTGAGATGATGAGAAAATTTGAAGACAAAATGAGTGAATTTTGCAAAAGATGGCATCAGAGCTGTATGGAGTGGTAGCAGCTGGAAAAACATCAAAGAAAAAAAAAAACTATAGGGAGGGGCTGATAGCTAGATCTAAAGGGCTTTCATGACAGGAGAAGTGCCTACTTTATAAGTGAAATATGAGTCCAAATTGTTCCAGTCGTCTCAATTTGTGTCTGTGTCCAGAATTATGTAAGCTGTATAATAACCATTCAATCTACTCCAAATTTCTCTGAGCAGGCAGCTTTCCAAGGGTTCTTTACTGCATAAAAATAGAGTCTGCTTAAGGAAGGGATGAGAAAGTCTACCATTTATTTCTCTCCTGCATGCTCTCTTTACTATGTGCAATAAAGGTGAAACAAAAATCAAACTACTTAACAAATGTTAATATTTCTACATACTTTGGCCCCCCTTTGTTCTGACTTCACTGACTGCAAACGCTTCACAGGGTCTTCCAGTTTGGCCTGGAAACATTCTGCACTCAGGATGCCAGCAATAATGTAAGTACATTATGTTTTAAATGGCTTTGATTTTAAACTCTGCTCCATAGCTTTATTTGACCTATCATTAAGCTTTTATATGTATAATTTTGTAACAGTAAAATAAACAACTCAAACGATCTGCTTAAGTGCTTTTTAACGCAGTTACAACAGCACAACACTCCATTAATTGTAAGCCTAAAACATTCTGTATCAAATAAGAGCCTAAGATTTTTTTTACATTTGCTTTGTTAAAAAAAGGCATTTGTAACATTTTTCAAAAAGTTTATTTGATGTCCTTGAAAGTCTTTCCAATCTACGTGGAGAAGCTAAATATGCTCAAAGTAATGAAACCAAAAAAGAATTAAAGAGAGGAATGTTATGTTCTGATACATTAAAGAGGTTTATTAGCATACTTTATATAGTTTGGTAAAAGTTTGAAAATTCCATAAACACATAAAAAAGACAAAACTGTTCTGTGCAGGTAAGCAGTAGATAAGTTTTGATCTGAATATGAAAATACCAGAAGAGGGCGTTATAGGACCACAAAAGAGTGCATACATATGGCATCGTGGTGGCATTGTAAACGTTTTTTAGACATTGTCATTAAATATTAGATATAAATCATGCAAAATGAGAAAATCTTAAAATCTTTTCTACACTTTAGTTGAATAATGATTTCCCTGAAACACAGAATAATATCAACTTTAAATATCCCCTCTGAAAATGACATCCAATCAGTGACATTCACTTGAAAAACCGTCTACCTGCACCACTGTCACATATTTTTAAAATACATCATTTGAGCTGCAGTGTAAACATTGTTAGCACATTGTCAGATATGAATTATTCAACAGAATATCACTTGTTAGAGGTACCGCTTCTCAGATGATATGGCAGACAGAAAGATCATCATGAAGCTTTGTACTCTCAGCCTTCTCTCCCTGGCAATCTGAACTGTTGAACTATTGCATCTTGATGTGCAGTGAGATGGCAGCCAAGTATTGTACAACACTGGTGCCATATTGTTGTTGTGCATGCCATCATGAATTAGTCATCGTGGTTTTTTCCTGATCCAAGAATCAGGCTTCATTCACAGAGCAGTGCGAGGCTGCATAATGATCTCTCTCTGACAACAGGCGGCTCATGCTGTGATGTGTTCATGTTTCTAAAAAATACGTTGAGTCAGATACGATGCATACTATGCTGCTCTTCAGTGCATTTCTCTGAGTCAGAAAGTTTGACTATACAGGACAGTTGGTGTATTTCGCTGTAAGCAGCCCACCAGCCTCCATCACAGGTGTCCACTCTGCAGGGTGTAGCCTGGTTCTGAATATTTTAGCTGCTCTGTGGTTCCCTCACAATGATTGATCGGTTCTTGCCAACCCAAATGAAGTCTCTGCTGGTGGCAGCTGGTGCAAAGGCCTTCAGGAGTTCAGTCTGGTTAGAAAAGAGTGCATGAATGAATGCAAATGATGTGTTAAATTACACTTATAATTGAATATTATAACACAGTGCATATCTAGTATGCCTGCAACACACATTGATCCAGACACACTGACCACACACAAAAATAGATACTGCTACTCAATATGTCCATGGAAGGGCATAATGACCTGTTTTATCAGGACACTCTATGTTTAATACATTCAAGCCATGTTCAACCATACTAATGATCCCTCAAGGACCATGTGGATGAGGACATTAGCTCATTATCACACAGTAATGTCATAATAATTCTCAAAGTGATATTTTCCCACATAAAAGCCTAATTAACATTCTCAGACTTATTCTAGAAACATTCATCTTAAAGTAGAATGGTAAATGGACTTGAGCTTGCACAGCACTTTTTTAGTCATCTGACTACTCAAAGCGCTTTTACACCAGAGTCACACCTACCCATTCACTCACATATTCATTCACTGATGGCAGAGGTTGCAATGGAGTATGGAGTCAGTATTAACTATTCTCATTCATACATCCATTAATACACCACTGGCACAGCAGTGGGAGCAAATTGGGGTTAAGTGTGTTGCCAAAGGACACACAGACATGTGACTGCAGGAATTGAGCCCACAACCTTCCAATTACAAGACGATCAAATCTACCTACTAAACCAAAGTCCCTGTAAAGTAAAATCCAAAATGTGTGTCTTAACACACTAGATATGTTGGTAAGGTTGCTGTAGACATGTGAAAACACTGAAATCTATGTGTGACAGAATTTTGGATTTAGACCGTCGGAAAGTTTTTCACCTCTTTCCTGGCTTGGTTTAATTTGAGCAGGGCAAATATAGAAGTCCATGACATCACTAGTCTTGATGGAGAGTTACCCTGCCCCCCTAATGGGACAACAATATTAAATCACCTAGCAGTTCATCTCGGCACAGTCTGTTGTTAGCTGATGTAACTGCCTTTGTTGAAACAACCAGCTATATGCTGTGTTTTTGATCATTCTGAGGTAGATTTCCCAAATCTATCAGCCAAAATTCTGTCTCTGCCCTGGCACAGATCCAAGCAGCTGCCCTCTGATCAAAAGCTTTTTCTTTTTTTTTTTTTCTTTTTTCTTTTCTTTTTTTTGAGAGGACTGTCCCTCTCGCATGTGGATGTCACTTCAGCTTCAGCTCATTCAACTAACACACCCACACCATCCTAGAGCAGATCTTACTGCCTCATTTGTCATGGTTTTTAGGCTTTATTGTATAGAAATAAAATGTTTTCCACAGCTGAAATTTGGCGCGGTGGTTCATAATACAGTGGTCTGTCATACAACAAACCTAAAATTGAGATTTATTTCTCACTCTACAGGGACTTTAAATGCATTTTATTGTGGAAGCCCATTTATGAGTGTATATCCACACATTTTACAACTTTTTCTTGTGATTATGAGTCATTTCTCACTGTTTTGTCAAGATCTTAATCTATTTATACATTTATCTTGAGCAGCAGTTTCCAAACCATAGTCTGGGGGGCAAATGCAGCCCCTGATCCGTTTTTAATTCAAAATTAAAAATCTAAAATGAATTTCAGCCTGTATTAGCACATGAAACTTGTTCTTGACTGTAGTACTTATTAGTTTCAGCACTAGGTGCTATTCTGTACATTTTGTGAAAAAAAAGAGGATATTATACCAAAGTATTTTCTTGACATAATTTGGATGACAACATAAATGGCAAACATATTGACAACCAAAATAATGGCAATATTCATCACACCCAGTTAATCTGGCCACTTTTGCCAGATGTTGTTTCAGTTACATTGCAAATTTCCATCCAATTCAGTTAAGTAATTATAACTCAAACCAATAAATACCTATTATGTCACTGAATAAAACTGAGATTAATAGATTTGGGAATTTAAGTAAATGTAGCTCATAGAATTTACCTAATTTACTTGAATTTGGTAAGTAATATTGTGCATGGACTAGAGCTTAAAGGGCTTTTACACTGCAGATCACACCTATTAATTTACATGGAAAGATGAACTTCAGACTGAGCTAATCCCACTGATACAGATTCATACACCACCAATGTGGGAATTAAGTATTTCACCCAAGAATATGTGACCGCTGCAGCTGGTCTTTGGACCCAGGACCTCCTGACTACATGAAAACTGACTTATCTACTGAACCACAGTTGGTGGGAAATAAAGTTGTATCATTACCATCACTTGTAAAATTCCAGCCAAAAAAAAGAATTGTAGCACCAGCACCACCAGTTCAAATGCATGCTTTGTGTTGTAGTGCACACAATGCATGCCACTGTTAGTGTAGCAGTGATATGCAACAGCTCAGTCTCATGCCCAGTACACGTTGTGTGCATGTTTCGCTCTAGTATTATAAGCAGCTGGGTAATCCACTGTTGAATTTAAGCACAATTAACAGATAAAACATTTAATGTAGGCATGGTTCTTCTTTTTGTACCATGGAAGAAAGTGGTCAGTCAGAGACTTTGCCGAGGTCATGTTCACCACTTCAGGGACCCTAAAGGGGCCTGCCAGCTCTCTCCCCATGATTCCAGCCCAAAACATGACTCCGCTACCTCCTTGCTGACGACAAAGCCTTGTTGAGACATGGTGGCCATCCACCAACCATCCACAACTCCATTCATCTGGATCATCCAGGGTTGCACAGCACTCATCAATAAACAAGACTGTTTGAGTATAAGTCTTAATGTATTTCTGGGCCCACTGCAACCGTTTCTGCTTGTGAGCATTGGTAAGGTGTTGCCGAATAGTAGATTTATGCATGACTGCAAGCCTCTGGAGGAGCTTACACCTTGAGGTCCATGGGACTCCAGAGGCACCAGCAGCTTCAAATACCTGTTTGCTGCTTTGTAATGGCATTCTAGCAACTGCTCTCTTAATCCGATGAGTTTGTCTGGCAGAAACCTTCCTCATTATGCCTTTATCTGCAAGAACCCCACTGTGCTCTGAATCAGCCACAGGATCACACTTATGTTTTCCTGAAATATCTAATATATTTTGTCCAAGGCATTGCATTATATGATGCTTTTCAGCAGCAGAAAAATCCTTTTTCTTTCCCATATTGCTTGAAACCTGTGGCCTGCTTAATAATGTGGAACATTCCTCTTAAGTAGTTTTCCTTTAATTGAGCTCACCTAGCAAACTAATTATCACAGGTGTCTGAGATTGATTTCAGTGATTCAAAGAGCCCTGAGTCACAATACAATCCATGAGTTTCACTGAAAAACAAAAAATTGAGGGTTTATGACACTAAAATCTAGTTTTCATAATAATTTGTAACACGGTGAAAAGGTTGAAAATATATGTAATTTAGTCAAATCAAATACATTTGTTCTAATAATACTTTTTATAATCAAAAATCTTTTTTTAGTGTGGACAATAGGACTTTGGCAAGGTTCAGTTTCACTCCAATCATCTTCAAGCAACACTCTTGGCAGCTTTGTGCTGTTTGTTTTGTTTTGCTTTTGAATGTGGAGATGACCTGTCAACAACTCTCCTCTCTGTTGCAGTGTGTTGTTTTCATCCTGAGCACGGATGGTTCTAGTGGTAGCCTGGACTGACCAGGACACTCAGGAATCTGATTGGCCACCATAAATCCTGAAAAAAGATTGGCAATGTGTCCCATCATGTGGCACAGTCGTTTTTATATTCTTCTGTGTGTGGCCTTCAGTGAAAAAAGTTTGGACACCCCTGCTGTAGGATGTAATTCTTTATCTGCTGAACCAGGTCCATTAATCAGAGAGAACTATACTCTGGACATTATGGGAGCTTAGCTCCATTGTAAGAACCAAGCATGGAATTTATACCGATGGTTATGTATGACAAACAATAGCAAACCAGACTTATCTGTAAGATTCTTTTTTCTGCTTGCTGCAGTGTAGGTGTCAGACGAGGTGATGGATAGCAGAAGCAGCCTGTTGAAATGTGTCCCTGTTAAAGATTCATTGTGAAACTTGTGAATTTCAAATTTCAAAAGCATGTGATATTTTTTGGTCAAAAACTCTTCTTGGTGAAACACAACCAACAACAGACTCCATTGGAGATGCTTTTAGCAAGTTTAACGTGAATTTTTAGCAACATGTCAATACAAAATTGTCTTACTCAGCACATGCATGGAATTTAATTCATTAAAGTTTAGCACTGTGTCAAAATGATTTGGGATTTGAGCAGGTAGCTACACCTGTAAATAAAATAAAATAAAGAGAAAGTAACTACTCACTGACCTGGCATGCCAGATGGATGTGTTTCACACAGATCTGGAAAACCACTCATAGACAGCATTTGGGAAAGAGCAGAGCCTTTAAAAAAAAACTCGGAGAGTGACTGGATGAATGCTCTCTCTGTCACCTCTTTACGAACCAATCAGAGCAACAAAACACGTGACATAGCTGCTATCGAGCTGCGCCCCTACCGAAGGAGTAAACTACATATAGAGTACACAACTTTTGTCATTTTTGAAAAGAAAAAAACTTACTGCTGTTCTTTGTTCTTCTTTTAATGAAGAAATGTCAAGTTCTGATTAAACTGGCGCTTTAGCAGCATCCATGCTAATGTTTCCCGCCATAACTGCACTGGTCTCTTGTTGCTGCTTGCTTACATCATGACTCCGCTGCGCCTGAAAGTACTGCCCCTCAACGCTAATTGGTCCTGTCACTTTCTAACTGGGCCCAAACGGTTCAGACGGGAGCTTTGCAAAATGGATTCGCCAGTGAGAAACACAGAAACGGCGTATCCTTCTGCTTTGCAAGGTTAGCTACTAGCCAAGTAACTTAAATTTTCGGTATGAAAGAATATTCCTTCCCATGGGAATGCCTTAAAGCAGAAAAAGCAGAGCAAATTCACTCCTCTGTTTTTAAGCAATGCACACAGTTAAAAAAGAGTAACATAAGTTCCACTGATATCTCAAAATGTTAACACAGACACAGTAAAGCAATAAACCAAGAAGGGCTGCAAATAGCTCTGAACGAACCCTGGAACCTTCTGCTTGTTGGGATGTAGTGCAGTTACAGTGTACTACAGTCCTACTGTCTTTACAGCAAGCCAGCCATTAAAAAAGAAATGATAAAAAGAGAATGGATGAATAAAACATAAAAACTACTGGACTTCTGTTGAGTTCAGAGCTTAGGCAGAAAGTACAATTTTGGAGCCAGACATGATCAATTTTCCGACCAGATTTTGTTCATTCAGGAACACTGTCATCATACATTTAACCATTTTATTGCCAAATGGATATACAGTTTTACTTGGCAGAGAAGGCTCTGCTCATAAGATGCTCCCTGAGTTGACATGGAAGCCCACCAGATTATACTAGAGGAGGAGAGAGGTCTCCAGACCGCAGCAATACACTCTTGGTGACTCTCTGATGCAGCTGCAGCCAGTGTCAAGCAGATCCTTGAGGAACTACAGATTTTTACACTTCCACGCCTTGTGGCGTGGCTACTTTGGCAATACCCATTTGTTTGATCCATACAGAATGTAAATTTTCTCTATATTATGTGTGTGTGTGTGCAAAGTTTGATGACCGAGGATGTTTTGGCCATTAAAAATGTGACTCGTGGCAGTTTGGGAAAACTCTTTCCAAAAAACAATGGGGCCTCTTATTGTTGTGTACAACAACGTCAATCCCAGGGGGTTAATGAGGAACACACTCATTATAGATTTAACCCTTCCTGCAAACCAGATATACAGTTTTATTTGACAGTAAGGACTCTGCTTAAAAGATTTTGTTTTGCTTAAAAGGGTTTACAAAGCAGCATAGTGCACTGCGAGGAACCAATGCATGTGAAATAAAATGAAATTTAGTTCAGCAGTAGTCTACTCTGTAGTAGCATAAAAGTCAGTATAAGGGTGCAATAAAGCTGTAGGCCAGAAAGGAGGAGGCTGGGGTGGTGGTGGTGATCCTCCGCCAGCAGTGATGTGATCAGCATTGATGAAGCCGGGATCAGTGAGAAGGACGTCATATCTAAATAGACAGCCTTGTTAAGAGAATGAGCAGTGATGGTCAGCTGATTTCACTATGACTACTGTGTCCTGTTTGTATATGTGCTAGCTTCATTTGTAAAGGGAAATCCTTTCCCAGAGTGTACATATGACATCACAGGGATAAATCTCCCCACTTTGTTCAAAATCAACACAATTCAAAAGGTCTTCACAGAGCTGTTATTAGTCAGTGTAGATAAGCCTTCAAGAAGGGAATGGCACACAACTAGATAAATATAAATCATAGTTGTTTAGCTGCTTTGTAAAGTTTGTTTGTTGTTCTTTCATGCAGCTCCTAGACCAACTGATCAAACTTTTCTTTCATGCTGATCTTTGAATCAAAAATCTTTTAGAGGAACTAAGATTACTCCTTTATTCTATTACAGAGAAGTCAACAACATTAATCATGAATAGTGCACAAACACAAGTTATGTTTTTACTTTTTGCTCTATTCTCTTGTCTCCCCCTTAAAAACTTGGCACCATATTTCACAGTGCATTATAACACCATAAATCATGTTTAGTTGTGCCTCCTTGACCGAGGGTTGGGTCACTCTCTACTTAGCTAATATCAAGTGATGTAACACAGCACCCTGTTCATCCCTTCAGCCTTACATCAGACCTGCACTGCTGAAAGGTAGCCAGCATGTAGATTGATGGCCACGAATCTTACCATGAAGGTCACTACTTTTCAAAGCCATCACTCCACTGAAATGAACTTTTAGGACTTGATCAGCATAATACTTTTGTCTGCAAAACTGCATTGCAATGCTCAAGCATGCGATCCTCGCCAGTAGGTCATGCCAGATAATTAAACTGAGAAGCTGAGGGAAATTCAATACACTCTATTACAACCGAGGGAGACTTGGACTCGAGGGAGACTTTGGTATTCATGGGCTGGATATAAAGCTTTTTTAAACCATCAAGTAGCTCTAACTCCAGATGGAAACACAGGCCATTGAACACATCAGTTCAGAGGTGTCATAATGTAAACTGATTATTATATGATAGAGTTAAGGAACACACCGATAAATGCTGTCAAAACTGTTGCTGTCTTCACAAAGCTTTACTGTTTGTGCTCTAGACAGAGAGGCCAACAGGTAAATGCTTTCATTCATGCTGAATTTCAACCAGCCTCCTGATATCATAAACACTTATTGTATTATGTTTTAATGTCAAGGATGACACTGAGAAAGAACATTGATTTAAAAAGCTCCTTGAAGGGCTTAAAAAAACTTAATTGATTGTAGAACACATTTTCTCTTTCTTGATCAATCCTGGAGCATCGTTACCCATAATGCAGTTCATCCACTGAATGTGCTTTACCACTTGGCTAATTTAGCTTTCGTTTTCAAACTGGGTTCTTGGTGGCCATATAACGGCTGCACCACAGCTTCATTTTCATTTCAGCATGCATGTTAAAAAGTCAAATTTCGGACTGCTTGCTTCAGTGCTGGGTCTTATGAACAGAGGATCTTGGGAATAGATATTTTTATCCCCAAAGTAGTATGTCCACATTAGCAGACACAGACACAACCCACTGAAACAGGACATGCTTGGGGAAGCTAGGCTATACAGGGTAGCAGATGGGTACAGTTTCACTGCGTACTTTAGCAAGTCTAAGGTAAAACTGGGCCAAAACATTGTTGAATCTACTGTAGGCTACTAGCTACATGTTCTTTCACCTCAGTGTATGTGAACAGCTATTTGTGCTGAACACAGGAGCATCCTGGGTGAAAAATAAAACACTTCAAAACTTTTTGAAGTAGCTTACAACTAAGCCATTATTGCTTTTTGGTCCATCCTAAAACTAGCTAAATTACACTGTAAAAATGTACCCATCTGCTACACTGCATAGCCTTGCCTTTCCAAATGCTTCCTGTTTAAAGGGCCAACACTCACTGAAATCACTGGAGGCTAATGGCACTACTATTGCCAAGTAACTAATACAACCTAACTTTAAAAATACAGAAATATCCCTTTAAAAAACACACACTCTAACATAGTGTAAAGAATCCATCCATCCATCCATCCATCCAGGCCAGGCCAGATGGGATACATAATCCCTCAATCGAACTCTTGATCCATCCTGAGGTCTCCTCCCAGTTGGATAGGCCCAGAAGACCTCCACATAGAGGCGCCCTAGAAACATCCTGATCAGATTCCCAAACCACCTCAACTGAAATCTTTGGATGCAAAGGATCAGCAGCTCTACTCAGGCCTCCATCCAGGTGCCCGAGCTCCTCAGCCTATCTCTAGCCCTGCCACCCTCTGGAGAGATCTAATTTCACCTGCTGTTCTTGTGAGCTCATTCTATTCATAACAACCCAAAACTCATGACCATAGGTGAGGGTTGGAACGAAGATCGGTTGGTAAATTGGGAGCTTTGCCTTCTGGTTCAGCTCCCTTGTTACCACGACAAGTCGGTACAATGCCCGCAATACTGCTGATGCTGCATCAATCTGCCCGTTAATCTCATGGTCCATTCACTTGGAGCATCCGGAGGGAGCAATCCACCCTTTTCCAGCAGAGAATAATGGCCTCTGACTTGGAGGTACTGACCCTGATCACAAGCTGCAAACCAGCAAAAGAAGCCAACAGATCCACATCATCCGCAAAAGCAGATATGAAATTCTGAGGCCACCAAACTGGAAACCCTTCTCTCCCTTGCTGCATCTCAAGATCCAATCTAAGAAAATCAGCAACAGAATCAGTGATAAGGGGTATCTCTGGCTGGGTAAAGAACACAGGAAATGTCTGACTTTGTGCCAAGGATGCCAACACAACTATGACTTTGGTTTTGCAGGGACAAGTGGTTCATCCCAATTGCCCCAGCACCCCATATTACTGCAGAACCCCCTGCATGACATCCTGAGGGACACAGTTGTAAGCATCCCCCAAGTAACTAGCTCACAAGGGGACTGCAAGATCATTCAAGTAACAACAAGTACAAAGTGAGAATAAAACAGAAACAACAGGTTTCAGTACTGTGCATTTCTTTGCTATTATTCTGTGTTTTCCCCTCTACATTAGGAAATATAAAGGTTTATGTTTTCTGGAAAGAATGTGTGTCATATAAAATCATGTGATTTTTCACCAAAATTAACTTCTCTTTTTCCATTGCATTGTTATGAAATGACTGATTGACTGACAACCTTCCATTTGTGCCACAATATGTGATGTAATGTTGATATAGAGATGAGATTTACAATTGTGAGTCTGTGCTTTGCATCCAACTCAGGGGCGGAGCAAGGAGTGTTTGACATCAGGGGCTTAGCCCAAACTTAGGAGGGTCCTGGGGTATGCTTCCCAAGAAAGCCTCTACTAATCAGTAGAAGGGGTAAGCTGAGTGAAGCAAAACAAACCAAAGCAAAGCAGATCAAGCAAAGCAGCTGTATCCCCTTCACCTCCATAGCAGGCCACAGGCTCTAACAAATAAAAGAAATAAGACAATTACAGTAATTATAAAAGTTAAAGGCTAAGACAGTAAGGACGTTGGCTTGGAGGGTTACATACCAGTCAGACTGCAGGTTTGCACCCCGAGGGAGAGAGATGATATTACACGCTGGTACTCTATTCCATTGAAATCCCCACAGGGAAACCCGCACAGGAGCATCTTAAAGAGCCATGTGAATATCTGCTGTCACAATGCCAAAACAACAAAATAAATAAAAAGCTAGCCTACCTGTACCGGTGAGAGCAGCAGCCAGAAGCCAGGTGAACCACCGAGCAAGAGAGCGACCAGCGGTTTCTCTACCTCCCTTTATAGGGTGCCCCCAGGTGGTGATTGGCTACCACACACCCCGTATATCAAGAGTGGATGAGAGAGGCAAAGTCTCATCATGTTACATATAAATGACTTCTTTTTGCATTTATTGCTCACAACACTTATCAGGAAAATGAGTTTAACCACCCTAAAAGATTCAGGGCTCAAGCCCTGCAAGCCACCCCTTTACTCCGCCTACGGTTGAATTCTAAAACTGACTGGATGCTTTCAGTGTTCTCATTCCTCTTGAGTTGGTCTGCTTGACATTGATTGAGGTGCGTTGGTAGAAGGCTGAGTGAATATTGAGCAGAGCATAAAGATACTTTTGTCACTTGCCAGAGACAGATCTTTGCATGTGGAGCCCCAGAGACTAACTGAAAAAGAACTTATTTGGTCCAGGGTGAAAGGAACGTATGGATAGCTGCACAGCTGGGGAATGTTTAAATGGGGGCTAAGCTTAAGGCCTACTGGCAAACATTTATGACCTGCCAGTCAACTCAGACACTACGTAAAAGTATGCAATTTATGTATCACTTTTGTCCTCATTATAATGAAGACATATGACTAAAATACTCCCCCATGTATATTTTTAGCTATAATGACATGAGCTAGGTGTGAAAAACCTTGTTTTATCCCTGAGCTTTAGAAAGAAATGTTTCTTTTTCTTTTGTACCAACATAAGGACATCAGGAGCATGAACAAATGATCAAATGTGTCAGTTTTTACCTGAGAAAAGCCAGGCTGACAGTTGAGCAAGATTCCTTATCCCCGTACTGCTTGTTTGAAAATTCTGTTACTAACTTTGCCTGTATGTAATTATTTCATCAGCCTTTGTGTTCTTTCTGCTCTAGCTTCAAGAGGATAAGAATACAACTGGTCATACTAGGTGAAAAAAGCAACTCAATGATCTATTTGGTCAGCCATGCTAACAAAATAAATTACTTTGTGCTTTGAGAACATTAAAGCTTCATTCTATGCTTGTATTCTAGTCCCTGTAGTTTCCATCAAGGTGATTCTTCCACTACCCACAGCACTGAGTCACTTCTCCGGAACCAGATGTCAAGAGTGAAAGCGATGCTTCAGCTCAAACTTCAGACTCCATTCAGACACCCGTCTACCGTCATATACCTCAAAAGGTCACATTAAATTCAATTCTTGCCCACACAGGCAGAGAGATTCACAGGTAAGGGAGGCTGAACCGGTTCATTTCTTCTCACTGAAAAGTCTTACCAGAATATTCTCACCTTCTGTGAGCTTGGACCAGGGCCCTCTGCAGACCCTCCCTGCCATATATTAAATTGTCATCTCTTGAGAGCATCACATATGCATAGTAGGGTGAATGTGAGTGCATGATGCACAGATTAATAATCAGATATACCCACTCTTCAATAAAGGACTGCACAAGTGAATTCTCTAGGTTTTGGAATGCATTTCAACTAAATGGGGTTGAGTTTATGAGTTTGTCTAAGGGCTACACATATCAAATATATTAGATATGTATGAGTTTGTGGAGTTTGCCGTGTTCTTCAAATGTATTCTACTGAAAATGAAATATGATCTGCCCTGACACTTTTCACCTAATGCCAAAACCTAAAGCCATTATCTCTTTCATTTATCTTTCTGTTTTTCATAATTTTTCATGCACCCATGGTAAAACCCAGTCCTAATTTTCAGACCTTCATCAGCTGTTTAACTTTCCATGCAAAAGTTAATTTCGTAAAATATGATGGTCATTGCCCTTTTTTTTCCCAAAGTTCCCAGTTTTATTTTCACGAAGTCCCAGAATAAAAGATATTGCGATTAAAGCTATACGCAACAATTTAGAAAACAACACAACATGTGGCAGATATATCCATACAAAAGATATCACTGATTAATTACCCTCTCAAAATGCAATGAATTCAAACTCCCTCTGGGTTTGTTGTTATCAGCCCTGTGTCCACACTAAATAGATGGTGCTTCTTTCAGCTTTTTTATGTTTCTTTCAGGAGCTTAAACGTATTTCCTATTTTCCCACATGAACCACTCCTTTCAAGGTCAGATCAGATGTAATGAATTTGGACAGATTTTGGCCTGATTGTGTTGCTGCATTGTCAAAGACAGTCTTGTAGTGTCACAAAATCAATGATGCGCCCAAAACACCTCATGAACACAATCCAGTAAGACTGGCACATAGTTTTTTCTTGCATCTTCCATCTAGTTTGAGACCGAGACCTGACCATTGATGTATATCCTGACACCTTTCAATAGGACAGCATTTGCTCTGTATCTTTATAATTTCTTTTACTGGAGTGATGTTACAGTAATACAATCCCCTCCAGGGATCTTCTGTGTACATAAAGGCACATCCTAAAAAATAAGAATGTCATGTTTAGTTCATATTTCCCTGTGATTTACTTCAATAAGTTAAACTTTAATACATTCAAGATTAATTTCATGCAAAGTAAAATATTCCAAGACATTATCTTTTCCATCTTGAGTATTACATTTTACAGGTCTCAAAAATCAGCTATCTCAAAATAGGTGAATATAGTGGAAAAGTCTAATTTGCATAGATTTCCTGAGCCTTTAATCTCTCATTCAGGTTCAGTACACAAAACCACAATCAAGGGCAAAACTGCTGACTTAACTATTGTCCAGAGAACAATCACTGACACCCTTCATAAGGAGGGTAAGCCATAGAAGATCACTGCTGAAAGGACAGGCTGTTCTCAGAGGCCGTATCAAAGTATATTCAAGGTAAGCTGACCCAAAGGGAACAGTGTGGTAAGAAAAAGGAGCACATGCAACAAAGATTAGCTCCGCCTTCAGAGGACTGACAAAAGAAACTGATTTAAAAACTGAGGGGAACTTCACAAGGAGTGGACTGAGGCTGGATTCAGTGGATCAGGAGCCACCAAACACAGACGAAGCGTAGTGTTCCTAGTGTTGAGGTCGTCCTGAACCACAGATGTCTTAAGCTTCTCCCCTGGGCTAAGGAGAAAAAGAACTGGACCAAAGTCCTGTTCACAGATAAAAATTTATTTTGCTTTCCATTTAGAAATCAAGGACCCAGCGTCTACAGGAGGATCAGAGGGGCCCAGAATCCAAGGTGCTTGAAGTCCAGTGTAAAGTTTTCACAGTCAGTGATAGTTTGAGGGTCCATGTCATCTGCTGCTGTTGGTCCTCTGTACTTTATCGAGTCCAGAGTCAATGCTGTCAGACCTCTACCAGGAGATTTTAGAGCACTTTATTCTTCCATCTGTTGAGAAGCTTTATGGAGATACTGATTTCCTTTTCCAGAAGAACTTGGCACCTACCCACAATGGAGGCAAAACTACGAGAAACTGGTTTACTGGCCATGGTGTTACTGTGCTTGATTGGCCAGCCAACTTGTCTGTCCTGAACCCTGTAGTGAATCTCTGTTGAAATGTCAAGAAGGATATGAGAGACACCAGACTCGACAATACAGCTGAACGAGGGCTGCTATCAAAGCAACCTGGGCTTCGTAACAACCGAGCTGTGCTACGGACTGATTGGCTCCATGCAATTTTGCATGGATGCAGTAGTTTGTTTAAAGGAAGTTGAAACCAATTACTTAGTACATAAATATGCATCATTTTCCAGAAGGTCAACATTTCTGTTTTATAAATCCTTTTCTGGACTGATGTTTTGTGATGAATCTAGAAAATATAAAAGTTTCACTTCTTGAATGAATAAACTTTTCATGATATCCTAATTTTGTGAGATGACATACATCTAGAAAAAACAATTGTCTTTGCTCATTGTTTTTCTATACCTGAAGATCTAACAGTCATTATAATAATACCTGTCTCTCACCAGGTATATCCACCCACAGCTATGGAGGCATATGACAGTACTGAAAATACCATGGTTAGAAGAGAGGCGGGATGAGAAGGAGCTCATTTGCATTTAAAGAGACATACACCAAAACTGAGCGCTCAGAGGAAGGCTGGTTTGTTCAGGGCCAAAAACCTCCTCTGGTGCTTGATACATGTTATATTTTATATAATTTTGGTGTTTTTCTGCCTTTATTCATGGAGAAGGACAGTGTATAGAGTTGGAAGCAGGGAGAGAGAGAGTTGGGGAGAGACATGCAGGAAAGGAGCCACAGGCCAGACTTGAACCTAGGCCACCCAAGTCCATGGGACACAAACTACAAGGACATCTTAACCTGGATTTATGTTATATTTTGACCAAAGCATGTTTCATTCAGACCATAAAAGACTGGTAAAAGCCAGTAAAGGGGTATGATATGTCAGCTTTAAACGCTGTGCAGACATGGCTGAGGGCCCCAGAAGACACTGAAGTCAAAATTATTTATTCAAACATGTCTTCCTGAAAATAATTGTAATATTTAAGGCTGTGTCATTCAAGACTGAGCCAGGCTGTGATGTCTTAATTTAAAACTTAAATGTGGAACTGCTGATAAAAATGAAATGATTTTGAAAAAGCCCTGCCTTGAAATTCAGAAATTTATTAAAAATATGAATTTCAAGATAGTGGTTATAACACGTATCCGTTCAATTACCTGATAGAGAAATACCAAAAAACAGTGGCATTTTCAATTGAAACGATTAGGTTTGGTTGAAGTAGCTGCTGGAAAAGAATCAGTGTGACCAGGTGCTGTAGAGTGACCCGTCCTGCTGTTCATTGCCCCTGAGAGCAGGTGCTCTCTCAGTGGCTGCAGGGCCACACTAGTTAATTAACACCACTCGAGTGTGTCAAGACGAGAGAAGAAAAAATGCCGCCCTGGCCTTCAAGAGGTGACAAATAGGAGATGCAGAGGGAATAACAATGAATTCATTGTAAACTTACTTGATAACAAATTACAAAAAATTTGAAATAGTACATTAACAAAGGTGACAAAAGTATGACCTGTTAAACACCATACAAGACCAGACTAAAACTGACACTGTGGGTCAGAAGACCAGACAAATCAGATGCTTTTTACCAATAATTTACTTAAAAATAGATAGAATTAGGTTGCGAATATTTAGTTAGAGTTCAATTGTTGTCTTTCCTAATTAAATAACCTTTATTTTGAGGCAAGGCTGACATTTGTGAAAGGCAGAAGGTTTCCTGTTGTACGGAATGTTCCTCTGCTATTCAGCTGTATGCCACTCTAAACAAAGCAGTATCTAAGCAGCTGATATTTTTGGACCAGGTGGAGCCAATTTTCTGACGTATTTAAGGGAAAAAAGTCAGAAGATATGTAATCCTCTGCTGTCAGACTTGTTCACAAAGCCACCTAAGATGAGTGTTGTTTGATTGACACAACGTGCCGAGCATTTTGATAAACAGCAGTGACCGCTACAAGAGGAAAGTATGCCTAAGAAGAAGATCAGAGAGAAGGAGAGCAGCTCCCAGTGGGTGTCTGCAAGCTGCCACGGTACCTTCATCTGTCTTCAAGGCTGGGCTTCTTTTCAGAATCACTAAATAATTACACAGTGAGACACCATACCCTGGATGTAAATTAATGTGACCACAAATAGCTGATAAAGTCATTAAGATTCATTTATTTTATACAAAAATATTTTACATTAGAAAACACACCTTGAAATTCAATATACACAGTCCACTTGGTTCTGCATTAACCATGAACATTTCAACTCAAATATATCTGTGACTATATTTAAACTGTAGGTAAATATATCATTGAGAATAAATCTGGTTTGACTGATAAAGGGAACTATCCTGGAGTGATGGGAAAAAAGCTCTGTGAGCTATGATTCAATAAACGCAATGGGATCATCACAATTTATCCATATTTATTACAAAAATACAACTGAACCATCACTGCCTTTGGGGATGCTTCTGTTCCAGGTTTGGAAATGATGACTCTATGAAGATATATGAACACTTACTGAGCACAAGAGTATGGGTCAACTTTAAAACTCAAATCTGTGCAAGAATATCCGTCTTATTTTAGTCACAAAAACTCATTACATGTATTAAAATCAACATTCATCAGACAAGGGCGAAAGAAATATCTTACTTTGAGACACAACTAGGGAAAAATCCAGTCAGAATTGCTTCTAATGACTTAGAATATTATACCGATGCAATCAGTAAATGGTCTAATTGAATGCCATAAAATGAGATGTGCTGATTTATGTAGATATGGACATCCAACATGTATTCTTAGCTGAATGCTCTGGCATTATTTATTCATTATTTATAACAAGCAATTCTGCTCTTGCTTTTTGCTTTTTATATCTTGAAATGAGAGCTGCACAGTGCTCCTGGCTTGAACCTCTGTCAAATTAAGCCTTTCTGTGTGTCTGCATGTTCTGCCCATGCATGCACTGGTTTTCTTAGGGTACTACAGCTTCCTCCTGCAGTCCAAACACATGCTTGTTAGGATAACTAGTGACTATGAGGCCTAGTTTCTGACAATTTGGACTTTTTCCTGTGTTTCAGCTTTTTTAGAAACTCTGTTTACAGCGTTTATGCGTAGAATGTCTGGGTTTGTATCATCACACACGTGCTGATTTCGCCACTTTTTGACTAACCTGGCACACCAGGTAGAATGATTCATATGTCCTTTCTGAGCAACAGCCAAAAGCAGAATGGTGTACAAGTGCATCACAACAGGGAGTAAACTAAACTTAGCACAAAAGTAAGGTAAAGTGTGTTTGGTAGATCATTTCTTTGTTGTGACGATGCTTCTTGGCAATAAATCTTACTCCAATGGAAAGCCTATTTAAGCCCTTTGTAAATGGTGCCACATTTGAAAGGAACATGTGTTTGTGAGATGAGCAGTAGAGCTGAGTATATGGGTTGCACCTATGAAAATTTTCCTACATCTTGTCTGCCAATGCCAAAACAGCTTTTTCTGCCATTGACTCTAGTTTGATGGATTGGATGTATGAAGTCTGAAAAAACAAGACAATTCAACAGTTTATTGGTTTAACAATCAGGAGCCTCAGTAGTGTGGAAGAACCATACACCTTCTCTGTCTTCCTCATCCTTTCCATTCTCCAACCAGCATTTGTCGCAAGTCAGCCAATGTGGTTGTGTTGGTCACTCTGGCACGAACAGCACACCCAAGCTGATCCCACAAGTGTTCAGTGGGGTTGAGGTCAGGACTGCTTGCAGGTCATTCTATCCTCTCCACTCCCACAGAGCAGGGTTTATCAAAGACATAGTCTTTGATAAACCCTGCTCTGTGGGAACTGCCACTGGTTGAAGAATCTCACCTTCATATCTCTCTGCATTGAGATTGCCTCTGACAATGACAATCAGAATCCTGTTGGGCGCAACTCACATACTCAGCTCTGAATGCCAAGAAGCATTGTTACAACAAAGAAATAATCTACTAAACACACAGTTGTCCAGTCCTAATCAAACTGCTGCTATAGCTGCATCCACACTAATCCTTTGAGCTATTTACGGGCTTGCAGTACAACTAAATTACATCTGTAGCTATCATCTTGTCTGCCTAAATGATGCTGATCATTCTGGGAATATGCATTAACTCCTAAATTTCAAAACAGCACCTGCACTGTATACCAGAAGCTCAGCGCTTTGCTCCAACTGACTGCGCACCATCAGTGCAGTTCTGTGCAGCTGGAGACTTGAGATCACAAGACCATGGGAGAACTATGAGTTTACATGGGAATGGTATATTCTGTTGCCTTAACTGGGCTGGTGAGTGACCTGTTGCTATTGCCACAGGATGAGATGTAATGTTGATAATAGTGATGATTTATCAGGAGTCAATGCACGGTGTTGTATTTTAAAGTTTACCAGATACTTTGCACCTTTTTTACTGCTTTTCGATTTGCTCTGTGTGGACTGATGCAGTTTGGCTGCAGCTGAAAAGAGACCTGAGGCATCTCTCAAGCAGAGCTAGGTCTTTGGAGACAGACCAAAGTGTGTTTACTGGAGTTTCAAAGACTGACTAGAAACTGAACAATTTGCTCTGCAATTTGCTTCACGAGCTGAATGCTGCACAGTGAAGGACAGATGACTTTTGACATGGTTCTTTACAGCACATTACAGTGCATTTTTGTGTTTTCATGTGGATTATAACATTTTTGAGAACTTTCTGTGACTTGACAAGATTATATCTGAAAACAAAGGAGGCAAACCTCTATTTCCAACAGGACCCACCTTCATGTGGACCAGGCTTGAATTGCCTGTAGGTGTGAGTGTGAGTAAATGTTTGTTTGTCTCTAAATGTCAGCACTGTGATTGACTGGCGACCTGTACAGGGTGTACTCTGCCTCTCACACAATGACAGCTGGGATCGGCTCCAGCTACTCCTGACCTCAAAATATAATTAACAGATGGATGGATGTTGAAACAAGATATTCATCAGACCCTGTCTTATGAATATGGCTCATTAGTGTAATGAGAAATTTTTACTTGATTTTTGTGTCATACACATGCTAAAGTTTGAGTTTTGAACTGTGGTGGATATACAGGATAATGGCATAAGTGACACTGAGAAACTAATTCTGAATTGTCTAACAGGAAGTCATTAATTCATCTTAATTCTCACAGCCTGCTGTGCCCTTTTCTCCGCCTTTCTGCACCGGGTGGCATTCTGCCGTCTACCTGTTTACAGCTCTGATGCCGTTCATCTTGCTCTCGACATCCCAGCATGCCATTCATTTGTCTTCCTGTCAGCCTCCCATGGGGCCGTTCATCTGTAAACCTAACAATCCATCTACACGACATCCCAGGGTGCTCTTCACCTGTCTGCCTAGATGCATGCCGAGGTGTCAGTCACCTGTCGTGCTACAGTATCTATATCCCACAGTGTCATTCTTTCCCCTGATTTGAGTCTGTCAGGCAGCTCATCCTGTCAGGCTGCATTAGAATGGTATCTCTATTTCTGGTATTGTTGAACACAAACCACAGCCATGTTAATACATGCAGCTTTACGTGCAAACACACATACCTTTACATAACCATTTGATTGGTGGAGAATGTTTGAAGGCAGTTAGCAACCTGACAGGAAGTGCTACCTGCCAGGTGCTATTTATAACAATGCATCAACATTTTGGAAAGTTTTCTGTTTGTTTCTTGCAGAGAGTTACATAAGAACATCTATTCCCATATCTGCATGGTAAATTTAAGGCAAAGGTCGGGGCCTTGTTAGCTTAGATTAGCATAGGTAATGGACATAGGTGTAAAGGGCTATCATGATCAATGTGCAATCAAGAAAGTGAGCTCTGTCAAGAATTAAAACTGTGATTATCATAGGGCAGAAAGCAATTATCACAATAATGTAAAATTTCAGTAGCTATTAATTTTTTTATTCTTCTGTCAAAATTTGCTGTTTTTCTTATTTCTTTCCTTGTTTCATTTAACCCGCTTCTGAAAAGATTTAATAGACATAATGGCCCAAATAAAGCCGTAGAGATGGCTTTACTGTTTCTCCATTTCTGACAATGATGCTAACATCAGCTGTTACCTGTTGATTAGACAGACATGAAAGTTTTTGTTTTAAAATCTGAATCTGATTGAGAAAAGATTTATTCCCCAACATTTTTAGACCCTGAGAGCAAAGCTGCAGCTTTGTATCTGTAACTAGAGAGGAACTGATTGTAAAATCAGAGTCAATACCGATTGTTGGTTCTTGTACCTACTCTGTTTTGTTTTTTCTTTATGTTCGTATTTTGAGTTAGCTATATCAGTGTTTGATTGGGTGTATTTTAATTGATGTTTCCTAGTGGCAATGAAACGTCTTCCAAGAAATGCCTGGCACTGTTCTTTTCCAAAGACGGTACAACCCCCAATTTCCACACAGTCCGTCTACACAGCTCTCCATCTGCCCCTCATCCTCTGGAGCATGTTGCCCCATTTCTAGTCTCTTTTTGGGTCCTACAGTCCATCTCTAGTGTGTGCCAGAAGCACCAGTCCACTCTGCTCAGGAACAGGCGAGGAGAGCAGACACTATTCTCAGCCCAAGTCAGTCTGCACTGAGCAGATCAGCTCAAACAGTAAAGGTTGCTCACGATGGCACCACATCAGGATATGTGACTTAAATCTTGTCCTGTCTTGGCTGACAGCCTGACCACACTTCCAAAGAGCTCAAGACTGCTCATCACGTTGGATAATGGATAATAATGGATGGTTAATAATTACGGATGTATAAAGAGCGGGACAAATGAAACAAGCGCTCCTTCAAATAGAGCCTGAGGTATGACTGTATTAAAATATCAAGAAAATCACTGTATGTACACATAAATCCATAGAGGAAGAAAAGTGAGGACTTGTATAATGTCACTATGGTAAATGATGCCAGAGAGAAAAGGAGAAAATGCTCTTCTAAAAGTAGGCACCTGGATTCCTGTTGTTGACATTGGGTCAGGGTGTCCATTTAGGTGATGATGCAAGAAAATCTGTGACACACTAGCCTTGTCGAATTGTGGTCTTGGGCGCGTCGTTGATTATGTCACATCACAAGACCATTTGTTGTACCCAGCATACATAATCAGACCAAAATCTGTCCGAATTCCTGTAGTCTGAGCCGGCTTTAAGACATACATGGATACACACCGAGCATCCAGTGGATTTCAAAATAAAACACAAGTTACAGACTGCTGATCCTTTATCTCAACAATAAATCAACATTGAGCCAAAACAGGAAGGAAATGGACAGCTGATCAACCTCGAACAAGCACTGTAACATGTTTCTGTGTTCTATTTATTACCGTGTGAACCTGTGATCTTGTGATCCATCCATTTAGTTCTCAGCCTACACTGTGCTTCCCTTCAGAAATGGTCCTTGGACATGGTCCTTGGACACAGTCAGAACAAAACTGTGGCGTAGGTGGAAAACTGTGGACCTGGACTCTGTGGAAATTGCAGGCAAGATCCCACACTGCCAACATTTTCTTTCAAGTTTGAACATGAGCACAAATCAGAGTGTAAAACGGGATGTCTTAAAATTAAAATGACAAATACCCACTTCACTGAATCTGTAGCTAGGTAAGCTAGCTTAAATTGAATTGGAAAACGTTGACTTCTCACATTAAATGCCACATTATATCAACAGTACTAATATCAGCTGATATTGATTTTCAAATAACATCTCATTGCATCCCTGTCAGCCTATAAATAAGAAACATCTCAGGATGCCATCGGCTGATTTACAATCTGATCTTCATCTCCTCACTGAAGCACAGCCCCACTCATTATTGCTGTAAACTTCCTGTACACGATAAAGAAATGAGTCGGGGTGCTGATGAAAAGCCTTTTCAATAGTCACAGCTTCTTTACAAACACAAGTCAGTTATTCATTCATTAAAGAAACTAAGAGACAGAACTTGTAGTTCTGTTTAATGCAGTTTATAAAGCACGGTGTTAGCATTATCACTGTCAGTGGACTGGGTACTACATGTCCCCTTGTATATTATGATAATGTGTATATGTATGTATTACCCATACTGCAAGGCGCTTTAAATGACCATCAAATGGTGAAATAAATAACAGCAAAATAATAACAAAAACAATTAATATCCATATGAACAAACAGTTCCAGTTTGTCCTCAAACTGACTCCACTGGCCCCACGAATCAAAGTGTCATTTTGTCCCTTGCTTTGGCATCATAGCAGTTCAGAGTGGAGGGCCAATGAGAGCGTCCAGAGAGGCAGTAGAATCCACAAGGGAGAGGGGGAGGGGTGGGTGCCCAAAGGAGAGGCAGTGTCCGAGGTGCAGGAGCACACCTCGTACCCGTTCTCCGCGTGGTCCGGGTGTTGGCGCACGTTGCCTCTCGCCTCTGTGCTTTTGTGCTCCGTGTCTGGAGAGTCCGACTGCATCTCTGTGCACAGGAGCCAGTCTTTAGCGATGAGGCGGGGGAATCCTGCCTCCGCCTCCATGTCACTGCCCGGCACTCGCCAGTACTCCTTCCCCTTGAAGAAATAGGACGAGCCTACAGGGAGAGAGGAGAAATAGTGTTAGTAAATGTTCTAAAACATAGTAAAATTCTAGAAGACAGAGGTTATAGATGCTAACTTCACTTTTGTTTGTACCCTTAAGGCAGGAAAAAGCACAGAGCAAATGCAAATGAAGTATTGATATACAGCAAACATTAATACATTGGCAGCAGTATAGAGAAAGACAAAAGTATAGCTAACAAAACAGATGTTGTTTTGCTGCTTCCCTACAACAAATCTTATCCCCCTCCAGCATTGTTCTATTCTACCATTCCTCTCTTCCTTGAAGCTTATCCATCTCTTCAAGCCTGTGATTTCTCCACGGTCTCTCTTTCCTTCTCACTTACTCTTCACTGTGAGTTGTCACCACCTCCTCTTCATTTTTCTTCTCCTCATCTCTTCTCTATATCACAGTTTTCTTTTTGTCGTAGCAGCCTAAAGGCAAATCAAAGCCTTGTTGTAGTTCCAGTTCTCAGCCCAAGAATAAGTATATGTGAACTTATGTGTTCTTTGTATATATTCATTCATTTTTATGTGCATTTCTACAGGGCTGGTGATTTTGTTTAGTCAGTCTTTTGTCTTTAAGCCATTTCTTTCTCTGTCTCGTACATACACATAGTAATCAAAGAACCTGGAGCAGACCTCTGAAGCTGGCTTACGCCCAGACACAGCGCAGACCTCTTAAACTTGACAGTAACAAAAAAAAAGGCTTCCACACGTTCAACTGGGAGTTGCTGCAGGGGAGAGAGGTGATGTTGCTTGCTTCCACCGAGAGCAGCCTGAAATAAACACGGCGTACCTGCTGCTAATTAGTTGTTCCTGTGCCAGTTTTGAACATCTACAAGTACTTTATCAAAGCCTAATCTGCACAGCCAACTGGTGGAGGCATTCCTTAAAGGCTGTTTTTCTTGGTAAAGGGCTTCCAAAGCTGTGCCAGATAAAGTAAACATTACTAGATCCTGAGGGAGAGTAGTAAGTCCTCTGCGTTTGACCTATTCTAATTGCGAAGGAAAAGGCAACCTTTTTCCAGTACCTGAGGTCTAAAAACAGATAAAGCACCTGTCTAGTCAAAGAAAATGTCAGGAACAAGCTGGTTTTATCATTTTAAAGTGTAATTTTATTAGACGGAGTACTTTTTTTTTCTTGCTTACAGACACATAAATTTGCCCATTCATTATCAAAAGTAAAACACTTTGGACAAGGCTGCAAAGTGGATAATTTGTCTTTACTATGATTTAGTCTGAACTATGAGGGAAGATTCCTAGAAAATATGACCATTCTTGGAGTTTACTTTGCGTTTTCTCTCATGGAGCTAGGACTAAATGATTAATGCCATGTGTGATGACATCTCAAAGAATGCTTGAATTTTTATTGAACTGAATTAAAAATTGAACACATTCTAGCCATGCGTTCCATCAGTATGGATGACTGAGCAATCAAATGGAGCAAGGGAAATGTTTGGGAGCATTTGGGATTATTCAGGAGAGCCTCAGTCAATATTTGGCTGCATTTCCTCAGCAAACTATTAAAGGGATATTTCGGGATTTTTGAAGTTGAGTCGTATGAGGTACTTGGCTATAGTAGTGGCATTAGCCTCCAGTGATTTCTGTGAAAGTTGCTCCTGTGGTTATTATGAGCTCAGAGAGATCTGCAGCACAATGGCTGTAGATGGGAATGTTTTATCCACGTAGTTTAACGATAAAATGTTATTATATTATTATGCCTGTGGAAGCCTGCAGATCCACACAGCTGATCAGAAGATCAGTGCACAAAATGGCGAAAGCTGCATCGTAAATCAGTGCCTGACACATTTGGGAGAAATTAAGGGCTTTGTACATTTTTGACACAGTGTACAGGCAAGCCAACATATTTTCTTGGCCCATTTCACGTAAACTCGTTAAACTACGCAGATAAAACGTTCCAATCTACAGCCATTATGCCGCTGATCTCTCCTGATAATCACAGGATCAACTTTCACAGAAATCACTGGAGGCTAATGCCACTACTGTAGCAAAGTACCCCATACCACCCAAGTTTAAAAATGCCAAAATATCCCTTTAAGTCCCACCATTTTTCAAATTCTAGTTCTTTTTTGTGTTTTGCTAATCTGACACGCCTTCAATATTAATCGTTTGGGAAAGGGCAGAGGATTTGAAAAAACTCAGTGTGATTTGATGAACATTCTGTCTGTCACATCTTTGCGGGCCAATCAGCACAACAAAACACGTGACATAGCCGCGACTTAGGTGCATGTGCACAGCTACCAAGGAATAACCATGGCGACTACAGACATGTCAGTACACGACTTTTGTCATTTTTGAAAAGAAAACAACTCACTGCTGTTCTTTGTTCTTCTTTTAACTAAGAAATGTCGTCATGTTCTGATAAAACTGGCGCTTTAGCAGCAACCATAATTGCACTGGCCTCTTTTTGCTGCTTGCTTATATGTCACAACTCCGCCGTGCCTGAAAGTACTGCCCCTGCAGTACTCGCTGATTGGTCCTGTCACTTTCTAACTGGGCCCAAACGGTTCAGACGGGAGCTTTGCAAGATGGATTCGCCAGTGAGAGACAAGGAAACGGGCGTGTTCATGTGCTTTACAAGATTGGCGTTTTTCTGGTCTGGCTTGAACTTTTGGCTACATTGCTCAAAACTGCCTTCACAGACAGAAAGCTGCCTCATTTCAAACGTAGAGCTCAAGTGAGCCTTTATAATGACACCCACTGTTACGCCACTAGTAGAGCCGGTTCTAAACAGGCTGTCAGATGTTGTGTTTTCAGACATAGTCTGACCAAGAACAAAGGACTGGGTTGGACTATTTAAATTTTTGTAGATCAGTACTCAAATGCATGTGCCAAATTGCTGGAAGAGTGGGTTTTTGATGATATGCCTCTTTTAAAATGCCCTGTCATAACAGAAAACCATGTTCACATTTCTTACCCTAAAGGTAATCCAAAATGATGTCTCTGGTGTTAAAACGGCCCTAGTGCTCATTACTATTTCTATTAAGGCCTCTGATTGATGCTATAACAGCAGCCTTTTGACTTATTCCATATTTTCAGCCTTGTTAAATCTTATTATCCTGTGCTGCACAGTGTTTAAATCAAATTATGAAACAGGCTCTCCGTTAAAACCTACTTACTGGGAGTCTTAATCTCACTGAGCAGATGAATGTACTTCTAAAATTTACACAAAAAAGAAAGAAAAAGTAAAACAAATGCATTTCAGGCCTTTTTGTTATCAATATAAAACAGAAAAAAAATGAAAAAGGGACAAGCAAGATGCCTAAAAGTGGCACATTTACTAAACGTTTTAATAAAACTGTGAACAGCTTTATTCAGCCTCATTTCCATACAGTTTAATTGTAAGTGGCACATGGTGATTATTTTACTTGTAATGCAGTCCATTTTTCAGAGCACCATAATAATGACTCATCATAAAGGGCAATGTCATGCTAAAGCACACATAATTATACAGGGCCAGCTGTAGCTCTCTCACTTGTGCACATATTCCAACTGGTGAACTGTATGTATGTGGGTTTCATAGCAGCCACTGGGTGTTTAATAGGAGGTAAAAGAAGCCACTGTTTTACAGGCGCAGATGCACAGAGACTGTAAAGATTACTGACATGGCAGAGTTGACTATGCCATGCTCTAATAATGGCTGCATTACCCAACCACCTCCTGTAAAACTCGCCACATTAGAGAAGCAAAGGGAGTAAAAGAGAGGGGGAGGTTAGGAGAAGATTAGAGGAGAGACAGTACGCTCTAATTAAACAACTTCAGCTCTATATGTGTTTGAATTAATGCATTTTATTGGTGTATCAGTTGTTAATTTAAATGGCATTGCATGAATATCACCTTGGGCTTTCTTTAATGATCAACCACTTTTATTGACAAAGCTATTTCACTGAGCTGGCCTCTACTGTTTATGCCTGATAGCATTTTTTATTATGGCGGACATTATGACAAGCAAATACTTAATATAAGCAAAGCAATTTGTTTTCAAGCAGGTGTTTAGCTCTAAAGAAATCACTCCTGTAAATGTTCCCATTATCATCATTATTACACCGGCACTCAGTATTCTGTGAAGGTTTTTGTGCTGTATTAAACTGCTTGTTCCCTCCACATCAGCTTGTTAATTAGAAAAAAATCAAATAAAGAGGGTTAAACAAGTGTCACAGCTCTGAGATCTAATATTCATGTGTCTTTGTAGTCTCTCATAGAATCATGGATCTCTACAGCTCTGTGCTGGTAAATGAGTTTTCACAGAATCTGATCATTTAACTCCAATGTAATACTAGTGAAATCAAATATTGATACCAGTTTTGATTACTTGGCAACAAAGACAGAAGTCTGTCCATGTCTGTCATCAGGCAGATCCATCTTGCAAAGCTTCAGTCTGAGATGTTGGGGTCCAGTCTGAGAACAAATGGACCAATCACTCTCATTTAAGAAAACCAGGTGTGAGATTTAGTTTTATTGCAATGGTGATAGTTAATGCAGCTAGCTTGGATAAAGCTAGCGGCAGTTTAATCAGACCTGGACAACATATCTTTGTTAAAATTGGAGCAAAGAACCACCCTGAAGCTTATCTTGGTGGTCTCCCAACTGGCTTTGGCAAGAGTTTACCAACTGGCTTCACTGATGGTGGACAACGATAAAGGCTGCCTGCCAAAATCATGTCATTTAGTTACTGGACTCAACATGGACTTGAGCTCAGTCATTTTCTAGTCGTCTAACTACTCTAAGTGCTTTTACACTGCAGGCCACACCTACTCATTCACACTCATTCACTCCACATTCACACAAAGCACTGGGAGCAAATTGGGGTTAAATGTCTTGCCCGTGGACACACAACCTCCCAATTGTGGGATGACCGTCTCTATCTACTTAGCCACACTTGCTCTGACAGTTGTGTCTCCCGGGGCTGGAATGAGTATTCATGCTCCAAACACTGACTATTGGCTGTTGCTTGGATGGATTGAAATACATCCCATGTGATAGAAATGTCAAACAGTCTATCTGGGGTGTCAGGTTAGGTAAAAAAGATAAACCTCCAACATATCATCCTGAGTCAAATTTTTAAAGAATGGACCAACACACCTAGATGGTCCAGTTAAACGGACTGATCCAGCTTTAACCATAGTTCATTCAGGAGCACTCTTGTCATACAGTTAACCACTATACTGCAAAATGGACAGTTTTACTTGGCAGTTAATGTCTGCTCAAAAGATGCTTCCTAGGTTAGTCAAACAGTCTGCTTTGACTTTCCAAGGAGCACGTGGCTAGAAACCACCATATGGATAGATACATTTCTGACGATGGATCAGTTAATCCACAGTAGCATGAATCTAAATACAGAGCATGTAACTGTACTGACTGTTGCAACTGAAAAGTTGCAAGAGCATTTGCAGTAAGACTTTGCTTCCAATTTTGATAGATTCAAGTGTTTCTTACACACCTGTCTTGTTAGATAAATGTTGTGTCTTACACATTTCAGCCTGCAATGCGTAACATTAGAAATACAAACCCCATCTAACAGTCAGATAGATTGTAGTGCTCAATTATTTTGGTAACTGTGACAATCATTAATATTAAAGAAATGTGTATCTGTTATACAAGTCCCCCCTCTGAGACTACAGAAACATGCAAGATGGTGGAGTTCATGGAAGGGTATCTTGCTATGTGTGAATACATGGCTTATTCTGAGTTGAAAAATAATAATGATTTCAAGTGATTTAACACTAATTCAGATTAGCCTACCTATATATGTTTCATTTCTACCAAATATGTTCTGCTAAATACCACTAAGCTATATATAATACAAAATGCTCCTTTAAATACATAAGCTTATTTGCTAAATAGTTATTACCTTCCCTTTAAAAGCATGTTTATGTAACAATGGGGGAAAAGCAGCTAAAAAGTAATAAATAGCCCATTACTTCAGTACAGAACACTGTGCGTTTTGTGTTTGTCCACTATTACTGCTGTCACATTGAAAATAAAAATAATTTCAACCAATCAGTGGACTTCAGCTCTGCTCTTTTGGCACCCCTGAAGATGGGTGCTAAAAAAAAAGGGTAGGTAGGACAGCACCAGTCAGTTAATCTGGTACCATTTCCAACTTTTGACAGCGGAACACATCCTTTAGTGAAAATGCCGCTTATAAGTACAGCTTTTAAAACCCTGCAGAATATATAGCTTCCCTTTCTCTTGGTAGACATTTTAGTCCTCTGCATACACAACACCCGTAGGAGCTGCACTGAAGGGTCAGAGATCCTAACTGGTGGATTTATGTTTGAAAGGTCAGCTGTGACAGGTGTGAAAAGGTTCGGTTACTTTCTGGGTCAGTGATTGGCCACATGTCAAAGAGAAAACTATGAGCCAATGTCTGGTGGTTCCTTGAGAACAATGCTTGTGTCTTCCATCTGGCACTTCCTTGCCTTTTTTAAAAGAAATTTCACACACCACAATCACATTCTGGACCCTGTTTGATTTCATATGAACAGAAGGCAGTGGCCATGCTGCCACAATGAAACACTTCTGATTCAGGAGCACTCAGAGGCAACAGATGAACAGGACATGCTCAGAAAATAAAAAAGAAGGGAGTGCAGGCCAAAGTATTTGTGAGGGTTGTACTCACATGTTGAAATTTAACAAAAAGCTCATGTTTAAAGAGGAGATGAGCAGGAACAACAACAGAGCCTGATAAAATGGCTGCTGTTCTCACTGATCTGGGTAAATACCCCAGCTATTGTGTATTTCAGTCACTGCAGGACACAGACACAGAGAAATCATGTAAACAAAGACATGCAATGACAGCAAACATTAAATTAAGCTAGAATGATTTTTCTGCAGCCATTCACTGATTTCAGCTGGCATTATAAGCACTGCTGTGCCTTTATGTGGAAATCCAAAGCATGAGCTGCCATATATACCACCTACAGAAGTTCCCAGGAGAAAATCTACATCTTTAGCAGTTGTTAGCTCCTTACTTTTTTCTTTCTGCCATCTGGTGCTATGTAGGTACTTATGTAGAGTTTTTCCCCCTGAAAACTACTGCCTGCTAAGACTAAAAATGAGCTTGACGAAAGTACAGACTGTAAATCAAAGAGTAAATATGTAACACAATGAGCTAAAAGAGGCTAAGTAACTCCAGAGGGAAACTGCACCATCTGAGGATAATCTCTATAATTGAAAGCAGAACATTTGATAAAAGGTGATCATAATCATATTATACTTAAAGAATGGATGTGTCATCTCCAATTCTTTGTCAATAGTAAAGGGATCTGAGCTTGAATAGGCACTTTTGTAGTCCAACTGCTAAATGCCACATGTTTCATTCACTCATAAACATCACTAAGGGATGAGGATGCTATGTGGAGTGCCCATCGTCATCCCATTCATATGCATTCACACGCCACAGACAGAGCAGTTGCAGCAATCTGCAATGTTAAAAAAAAAGGTCACGAGTCTTTATATCTTAAACAAGTCATTATTTTCACAGCACAGAGACAAAAGTGTTTGTCTAACCAGCTAATGTCAGAAAAATTTGACTGTGTGAAGTACAAGTGAAAAAAAAACACTACCAGGTACATTCATTGTTTTCTGTATTATGAATTACCCATTTAAATGACTGGACCTGATGTGAAAAACGCAAAAAATCAAACTTGTTCTGGAAAAAATATTGATGAACAAAATTTTTGGCGTCAGTGTGTAAACATGATAAGAACATGAGACTGTTTTAAATATGTGGAAATTTCAGACTAAGTGTGCAAAAGTCTTAAGTCAACTAATGCTGGCCTTACACCAGAGGACTTTGTAAAAACTCTTAAAAGACAATAAAAAGACTGACACCTGAGACCCTCTCACATCTAAAGAAAATTTGTCGGCAAGCCGTTGAGTTTTTAGTCTCAGACTAAGATTTTGCAAAGACTATGGGTCACTAACTACAGGACTAGAATACAATTCCTTTTGAGATTATTCCCCATCATGCATCTGGTGGAAATTCACAACAACAATTTGTGAGCAGGGAACAAGATGTTGAAGGAGATGGAGATCCCATATAAGTTAACATCTCTTATAATCCCATGTTTTTAAATCATTTACATGGAGTATCAAGCGAAAGGAAAGTTAAACACCAAATCAACTTGTTACTGCAACAACTGAGGAACTATCCCAGAAACACTTCAGAATAAAAGTACCGTATTAGAACGTGAGTTGTCTCACCACGGAAATAAACTGATCAGGCTTTCACTTTGAAAATCCAAGTGGCGGTTTATCGTACCTGTCTGGAATAAATTGACAGACAAGTCACACAAACACACAGGAGCAGAGATCTGGCTGCACTCTGGGCTGAAAAGTTTTTTAATCTCTTAAGTTCTGAGCGGACATTCAGCGGCTCTAGATTGATCTATGCTCACATTCATGTTTTGAAGAAATAAGTGAATTCATGTGATTTCACACAACACCAGCTCCCATTGGCCGTGGACGACAGTTGCATCACTGGGAAACACAATTTGCATACAACCAGAATTAAGACTTACAACAATATCAAACACGTTTGATACTATCATATCTCCAAGACTGAGGAAAGACTGCCTTAAAATTGCTAAAATCGAGTCTAATGACCACCTTACACCTAACGACTCAGACAACCAGAGTGAGCTGTGACTTTAGCAAGACAGCTAACACAGTCACTGATTAAACTTTATGGTCACCACTGATTATAAATGTTACCATAAAGGGAGTTCTGATGTCAGAAGTATCCTCCTTTAGTGTCACTATGTTTTTAGTTCACATCCCACACATCAGGTAGTTGTATACAGCCTGAGACCTCTGGTGTGCCCTCTAGTGGTGTCTTCCAGTTACACATGTATGGCAAATATATTTACAAGAATGCAGCTGGGCACAACTGGATGCGTACGCAAAAGTAAACAGGAAGTACATATTCAGCCAAAGGGTTAAATGTAACCCAAATGTTTGTTCACACAAGACATGGTTAAAATCACTTGCAGGAGTTAATCACATGTTAGGTCAATGTAAAGACAGAGTACATGCAAGTTTGCCTTGGGCAGCGTGAATGCTACAAATGCCACAAATTGAGACGCAGCTCATGTGAATTGAGAAAGTAATTTGCATGAATAAAATAAATTTGGGCTGTGTTCAACGCACCATTCACCTAATTCGCTTTTTGCAAGAGTTGAATGATCTGAACTTGAGCGAATCACTCGCTCTGCGATGGCCAATCAGCATTAAGATCACTAGATACGTGTTCAGACACAAACAGTTGATTGTTTGCTCTGGTGTGAACACAACATAACAGATATTTCCGATTTGGCATATAAGATTGGCATCTTGGCCATGGCATAGCTTGATTTTCATTTGATTTGCATGTTTAACAAATCAGGGTTTCAGATTGCCTGCTAAGCATCGTGTCTCATGTCTGGAGAATCTGGAGGACACAGTAGGAGTACACTTCCAGTTTGTGCTTTCCAATGTAAATCTCTGTTTAGCATTTTTTTTACAGAATGCTTTTAATTTAGAATAGCTCCTGGAATGGCTCTGAAATACTCTCAATCAAATCACTTGTAGGGAGGCTTACTGAGGTAAAACTATGAGGAATGATAGGGCTTTGACAGCAGGGACACATGGTCTAGTGTGAAAGGCGTAGGAGTGGACATGCGCAGCACACGCCCAGCCAGATAGTCTGAAATGGCCGTAACTGTGCTGTAGACCAAGGGTGTCTTAGTCCCGCTGCTCTGAAAGACACAAACACTGGGGCTAGAAGTCACACGGTCTCACAGTACTGAGGTTTAATTTATAACCATGGATGGAATCTGTTGAGGGTTTTCAGTGGCAGACATGTCATACCCACATGTTGAGGTCTAGAGCTGTTATGCCACTGTTGCTTTGTATTCAAGTTGTCCTTGCATGGAGTAAGTTATCTTTTAAAATGTTGAAACTCTGTTTTTCAACACTTAAGAAATTTTCCTGTCCCCTTACAGTCATTGTATCAATAAAGCACTAAAACGTAGCTCAGGACTGAGCAAAAGCCTTGCCACTTACAGCTGTAAAACAAGAGCAGACTGCACATTGTAGGACACGTTTATGGGTGTGTTTGTGTCTGAATGTTATAGTGCTAAGTTTTTGGGAATTAGACTTTGAGACGGATCAATAGTGGGAGCAATTGATGCACAATTCTTGCAGTTATTGGTGGCTGCAATTCAATCTTAGTGAGTCAGGCCCTGAGAGTGAAGTAAAATGAAGTCAAATAAGCTAGGTCAGAGAGAAAACAGCAATCAATTCAAGGCTGAAGTCAGATTATATATATCAATCTTTATCTGTTATTATAAGAAAGAATGGTACATGTATGAACAGCTCAAGTGAGTTTATATTGGCATGGTTACTATGAAAGTATGATGAAACAGTATAAATTTGTCTGTGTGGGAGAGTAAGCCACTGTAAGAGGGCTGGATGAGGACACTCATGTCTGCAGGGAGGTAACTGATCCTTCGGTGGATTATGTGAGGACTGATCCACTGTATCTGTGTGCCAGTGGGCAGTCTATAAAGTGAATGCGCGCTCAGAGGGATGGAAGCTCTACTTTCTGTCATTATCTTTTTGTTCCAGTGGTATTTGGGTCTTACAGGCAAAAACAGACTGACTGCCCAAACTTTGGTTTAATATTAGGGCAGGAAAAAGCCAAGTGTCAAGTATCAGAAGATGGATCAGTTGAGGCCAATGCAGGAGGGGAATTATTTGTCAGACCTCCTTGATTAGATCAGCTGTTTTATGATTACATCTTGATGTTTTCCCTTAAATGTGTGCTGGCCACGAAGCTGAACAGGTCCACTGACTTAATAAAGAGAGAACAGCTTGTGGATTCATAACACCCAACGTGATTCTCCAGTGTTTGCTGTGTAAAGGTCAAAGCTGTTGTTGGCTAGCTGAGATGCCAGTCCTACAACCATTTTCTGGTAGACTGACTCAGTGTTTTTAATGAAAAAGTTTTTAGGTCTGAAAACTTGAGCATCTTGCATCCCCTGAAGGCAGACTGACAGCAGTAGAGTTTCCATAACCACTGCTTACTGTTTATGGGTCACTGATCATTTGTTATTGGGTTTGTGCACATCTTAGTTTTCAAGAGCCTTTACATCCAGATGGCATTTTATGAGTGAATGTGTGGTGAGATTATAGAGGGCATGCATTGACGTCACTGTCCCACTGGGCAAACCCCCTCTGCCCACTGGGTTGCAACGGCCTGCCTGCAAAATGATTGCCCATCAAGGTGGGAAATGGCAAAAAAAAAAGTAGTAAAATAGACACAATTTTGCTTAAATTTGGGGCATTTGGACATTTGAGACATCTTAAAAGTTTACCAAAGATACAAAAGTCTTTAGAAATTGAAATGTGGGAAATTGACATGTGCTATTTTCAAAACTGATGAATTGCACAAAGCACAGCCCTCAGGAAATTGTTGTGCTATTATGTTAATAAATATACCAATTCATGACTTTTGAAAATGATTTTTTGACTTCTCTTACATCTTATTCACCATCAACAGATAGAACAAGTATCAAACTATCACTGCTTTAATTACACATGCAGTATCTCTCAGTCAAAATCATTTTAATTGGGGATCCAGATTCACTATTTCCATGGATTCTAAATAAAATGATCTGATCTAGACCCAATTATCCACTCTGAAATTGATAAAGTAGTCTACAACAAGTCACAAGCATGATGAGTGTATTCTATTTAATCTCATTGATTCATTGATCAAACCTGATATCTCTAGAAAGATATTCTAATTTTTGAGACACTGAATTTTGTCTTTTCTTATCTGTAAGTCATAATCATCAACATTTCAAGAAATAAAGGCCTGAAATATTTCACTCTATGTGTAACAAGTCTTGTTCATCTCAGCTGCTGTAGCAGCTTTCTGTTTCCATAAAGGTTGGTGAGAAAAGATTTATTAAGTTGGAAAATATAATATATAATCAGATGATCAACAATCCCGTTATTATAAAGAAAAGAGAAAAACGCTATTGTTTCTCCTCTTCTGCTATTCTTGTTGGTGGTTGGCAACTGGCAGCAGAACATTTCTGTTACTTTATTAAGTGGAGTGGGAAATGAAATTCCAGGTTGACACGCTGCTGCTAGTCTGGGTAGGTGCGGCACTTGAGGTGCACCACGTGACACACTGAGCCAGTGCAGCACTCATCGGTCCTCACTGTATGAACGATCTTATGAAACTGGAGGAGATCATTTTACCTTTAAAGAGAAGTAAAAGACAGAGAGAGAGACAACTGTAACTGTTTAGCTTTGAAATCTAAGATTCCCACTGAGAACATGATCAGGTAATAATTGATGAAAGGACAGGGATTTTCTGCTGATTCAAAGCTAAAACTGAGTAAAACTTGGTCGTGACCTGGTTGGCTTTGCTGAATAGGTTTTAACAGTTATCTAGACAGGAAAATGCTGACTTCAGTTTCAACCTGGCTCAACTGACATGATTTTTCCATTAGCCTTGCTTTGAGTGCTCTTCATCTGTTTATAGGAGTCATTTTCACATCATTCGGGCCAAAAGCTGTCACTGTTTCCAACCAAATTTGTGTTTGTTTAGTTTTCCTGTTTTAGTTTGTCAGTGACTACCCTTGTGTCTCTAATCCAGGTTCTGCACCTGATGTTTGCTAGCTTCTATGTCAGCCCTGCCCCTGATTATCTGCACATGTGGCTTCTAACCCCCAAGTTGTCCCTGTGCGTCTTCCCTCATGTTGCCAGTTCATGGTGTTTCCACACATTCTCTTGTGTTTTGACCCTTTTGAATGCCTTTTGACCCAACCTTTCCCTTATCTTTTGGTATTTATCTGCTTTATCTGCTGACTCAAGGAATTTCCTTTTTGAACACCCTTACCTGAGTCTGTGTTTATCCACTGTGTTAAGGTTTTTGTGTCAGCCTCTCGGCAGCTTATGTGCTCATTGATTCCATGCATCCATGTACTGCAATGGCTTCCCTCTACCATGCATACACTCTGTGGGGTGTGCTGGCAGTCTAAAAGGACTTTCAGGGCTGCTGTTATTAGTTAAGAATCATAAAAAATGATCAATGGATTCAACAAAAGCTGCTTTCTAATTCTGCAGGATCAGTTAGATTTATGCTAAGAAAAGTAAGCTTTTTAGCTTAAGTGTATTTCAGTCAGCACCACTTTGTAAAGAGACACACAGCAAAGCATAGGAGCAGCAAAGCATAGCCAGGCAAGAGCAGTTTAAATATGGTAGCATTAGTGCAATAGGCTCTATGCATGCATCACTTCTGCAATAGTCCACTCACAAACTTCCAGTTGGGAGATTGAATGTAGAAGAGAACGGTGTATGATGGCAGACTCGTGGTGGTTTACTGCAGTTTACATGCTGTTTTCAGAAGTTAAGTGAGAACATAATTACATTTAGCTGATGATGTAAGTTGCAGCACACAGCAATGATGTCCAGAAGTGCTATCAACCTATCTTTGAAAGGTCGTTTTAGCTTGTCTGGATGCCATTATGATAAAGAGTAAACACAAACGACAATCATCAAAAACAAAAAAAACCCCCTGAAAAATGCAATATAGGATGGTTTACGATGTCAGTAGGTTTCATTTTGGCGTAGCATGCATCATTGGGCGGAAGTCGTCAGGCCACCTAATTTTTCCCCGGAAATACATCACACTCTGCCGTGGATAAGGCCCATCAGCCAACAGCATGCCCAGAGCAGTCAGCTGGCTGTCAGTTGATGAGAGCTTGCGCAAGTTTTTCTCTCTAAACTTGTCTTCAACACCAAGTCAAGATTACTTGGGTGATACAGTTTTGTGGAGTTGGACTTCAATGTTCTTCATTGATACGCTATCCCTGCATTTAAGTCAGTTAACCAAAATAAAATGGGTAGAGAAGAAAAAGAGTCTTAATTTTTGTGTCTACTCACCATCAGACCACCTCATGGCGTCATCCAGGTGTGGGGGCAGCCCTTTCCAAAGTGTGCTGTCTTTAGGATAACCCAGGTCCATTCGCCTCAGGTGGTCATCATAGCGCCAGTAGTTGTTGTCCTTGAAGAAGTAAGTTTTGTCATTGTGTAGCCAAACAAAGGCTGCATCCACTCCGTCAGAGGGGAGGCCGAAGTCACTGATTGGACGAGGGTAGCCCTCCTCAACGTTATTGTCTTTGAAAACCCAGTACCTCAGCCCTAAATTTAAATTTGAAGAGACAATTTTTGTTCATAGCTTACCCACACATTACATCCAGAAATATTTAAAAAATGTGACGAAAAAAAGAAAAATATGTGTCAATGGTCACGTAAATTTTTGTAAATCCAAAATAGATGTAAAAAGAAATGGAAAGTCAGAAAGCATTATCTACCTTTGAAGAAAACTATTTTGTGGTCCCCAGGCCTCTCGTATACAGCGTCCACACTGTCCAGATTGGGCGGAAGACCCCTCCAAAAGCGATGGATCTGAGCTGGACGTAGAGAAACCAGGTGTCTCTCTCTGGTGAGCCTCCAAAAGTATTTTCCTATGATGTATAGGAAAAAGATCAGAAAGAAAAGATCAACATCAAGTCATTGAAAAAGTGCCTATTTAGAGTCCCAAGTATTTTGCAAAAATATGACAGTGTTCTTCCCTTGAATCTTGCATTTTGATACCTTTATCTATCTGTGAAAAAGCCTGTTGGAAAATAAGATTTTTTGCAAAGGATTTCACGTGTTACAAATTAACAAGATGTACATTTTTTTAGGTGCTAGTACATCCTTCAATACGCTTTGTTTAACATTATAGCCTCAGTGGTTGAAAAACTGAAAAGACCGAGCTCAGCAGAAAGGAAGTATAGAGCCGTGTGGGCCCTTTGGGATCACTTTGTGTACACCGCTGAATATGTGACAATGTGTGAGTCCGTGATACCAGCCCTGGGAGCCACACAGCTTGACTTTCTATTGATCACTGGAGCCACCACTCGCCCAGCCCTTGTCTCCTACTCTTTGCCTTTATCTCCTTCCCATTCACCACTTTTTCGCTCTCTTCTGTCTCACTGTCACTCTCTATCTGTCCGTCTGTCCATCTGTCTCTCTTGTTTACTTTCTCCTCTTAGGCTTGAATACCTTTGAAAAAGAAGGCCTCCCCTCTTATTTGAGCCACTGCATCAAAGTGACTGGTGCATCTGTCGGGGGCATCTCGCGCCAGCCTGAGAGAGGGAAGAAGGAGGATAGAGAAAAGAAAAGTTAAGGAAGAGGAAAGAGGAAATGATGAAAGTTTTCTGTTAAAACACATTTAAGTAAATATAATGAGCAGTCACTGGTACCAACATAAAAAACTCACAAAATAAGACCTAAAGCAGTTGAATTCATTTACATAGAAAAATAAAAACCATCTTTGTGATAATTGCAGCCACCTACAGAGAGAGTCCAAATGTGTGCATGTATGTGTATGTGCTTCTTTCAATTAAATAGGCTAAACATTAGTTGGAATGCTACCCCGCTGACACGATGAGGTCCCCTACTGCATATCTCCTCAGGGCTAAGTGATTTAAAGCATTGACGTGGTCCGCCTGCCAATGATGAAGCCATTAGCACCACAGATATGCCACTGTGAGTGGGAGGCCACCACCCTGGGTTTTATCAACAAAGATCTCCATTCAGAGATCCATTAACACGACACCTCAGCCCAGTGGTCAGCATTTGGGACCCCTGTCAAGCTCATTCCACTTTTTCCACGCATCACGACCAGTCGGAGGTGGTGAAAAATGACTAATGAGGACCATTAAAGAGAAATACTTATGAGGTAAAGGAGGATTTAAATGACTGTTCAGCTAGAGCTCTGTGTTTGCTGGTGTGGGTGGAGGTCAGCTAGCACCCCTCTCTTGATTGCATTAATTCAGAAGACCATTAGAGTACATTTAATCTATGTTCAAGTAAGCAGACTGGGATAATATGTTGTGACAGTTAACAGTATTCTCCTGGAGTATTTACAGTGCCTATAAAAAGTATTAACCCCTTCAGATGTTGATTTTTTAAATCAATAATAGTCAGTATAATTTGGCTTTTTTTTTTTTTTTTACAACTAATCTGACTTATTTAATTTTGACTAATCAGTTATAATTTGTGTTTCAATCTGACATGAAATTATCTATTAAGAGGTGTTACTATTTTCATATGTAAACAAAGTTGAAAAAAAAAAAAAAAGAAGTCCTATACAGCATATTGATGCATTTTTGTTGCCCTGCTTATCAACATTTTCAAAATGCTCTTATGCATGCCAAAATGAGTCTGAGGAATAAAAAGATAACACTAATAAGTTATTTCTTGTTGGGGAGGAGAGATACTGTAGTGCAGCTGTCTGGATCCCGCTGTAGGGAGTCATGTGAAATGACAGATAAAAGCCTACTAAATCCAGGTCATCACTAAAAACTAACACTGCAAATATGGTAATGTGTTTCTGCTCCTCACACACTGCAGTTATTTCCATTATACCATACCCTTTCCTACAGTATGGTGTACATTCTAGGACATCCTTAAGTCACAGAGTGTGATGTCTGGTGTCATATGTAAGAGCGTCAGGTCTCAGGAAAAAAGGTGTCTTGAAAAAAGGCATCAGGAAAAAGGAGTTAGGTCTAAGGTGTCAGGACAAAAGGCATTAGGAAAAAAGTTGTCAGGAAAAAACCGTCAGAAAAAAAGGCATCAGGTCAGGCCATTTTTCCTGATGCCTTTTATTTTGATGCTTTTTTCCTGGGACCCTAACGCCTTTATTACTGACCCCCTTTTTCATGGGTCCTTTTTTCCTGAGACCTGATGCCTTTTTTCCTGAGACCAGACGCCCTTTTTCCTGATGCTTATTTTCCTGAGACCTGACGCCCTTTTTCCTGATGCTTATTTTCCTGAGACCTGACGCCCTTTTTCCTGACGCTTTTTTTCCTGAGACCTGATGCCTTTTTTCCTGACACCTTTATTCCTGGCGCCTTTTTTTCCTGAGACCTGGTGCTTTTTCATATGACACCTGACACCTCACTCCAAGACCTGAGGATGTCCTAAAATGTACACAGTACTACAGTGTATTATTTCCTTTTAACCATGACCTAACATTTTCTCAACATTGAATACTGAACTAAACCCAGCTCCCCCAGATAATGATGTTTGTTGCAGGAAGTCTAAACCAATAAAATGTGGTCTCCCATTCTTTTTCAGTGGTCTTTTTCCATTACAAGGAGCTTCCTTGTGATGAGCACTCTGCAGAGGTGAAGAACCTTTGGCCTGTGTGTGTGTGTGATGCTTAAGCTCATTATTGTACAACTCATCCGGGCAGTGATTCCCAGGCAGGCACTTAAACCAAGGGCAGGGCTCTTCTGCAGATGACTTGCTGACTTTAGAGGTGTTCAGTATATTTAAAACAAAGAAAAAAATTATCTGATAATAGAAAAAAAATAAACACAGTGACTCATTAGCTGAAAACCAAATTCTGATAAGGGAATGAGAAAATTTGCAAGAATCAGAAAACAGTGACTACACTATAACAATTGGAACAGATGGTTAATTCAAGTTTTTGTTTCTTGTCTTTGCACCTGTGCATGCAATGGCATACTACCTCACTCTCACTCCTCCATATGAGCAAAACCATAGAAGAAGTCAAGTGTGAAGTCTCCAGTCAATGATATTTTGAGGTGTCATGTCATCTAATGGTCTTGGTGTTCTGCTCTATCAAGTCCAGAGTCAAAGCAGCCTACTACCAGGAGATCTGAGAGCAATTCACATTTCTGTCTGCAGACGAGCTTTATGGAGATGCTGATTTCATTTTCCAGTAGAACTTAGCACTGGAACAGAGCCCTAATTCCTCATAACTGGTTGGCAGACCATGGTATTACATGGCTTGACTGACCAGCCAACTGGCCTGAGCTCAACCCCGTAGAGAATCTAAAGGGTTTTTGTGAAGGGGAAAATGACAATAGAACAGATAAGATGAAGGTTGCTACTAAAGCTGGGCTTTTATAAGAAGTGCCAGCATTATATGTAGTCAACACTTCCATTAAAAATTGCTTTTGTTGTTTTGACTGTAATATTTCAGTATTCTGAGATCCTGGGTGTTTGATTGATTGATAACATGTATGTCATAATCATCAGGATAAAATCAAAAGCTTGAAATAGTCTTTTTGCAGTTTATCACCTTTTTTATTGAAATATTATTTTAAAGGGCTGCATGGAAGCACAAAGCAAACTAACAGGGCTGTGTGTTGTAATGTTGTTGTTACTACACAAAGCACTAGCGAGGAATGCCTGACTTTTGGAAAAATTTCACATTTACAAATGAGAGTGAGTAAGAGTGATACCAAAAATATGGAAGTTTGGATATGCTGCACATATACATTAATCTGTAAGCAGCAATTAGCAGCCATTTATTTGTTTGGTTAGTTTACAATTATTGAACGTAGTTATTTAACCTGTGAAAAGCTAATGGACTGGCCAGATTCTATTCCATCATCAGGCAGATCCATCATGCAAAGCTTTAAGCTGAACCACTTGTTCCTGGTCATCAGACTAATCAGTGTCATTTCAGAAGAATGAAGGGCATGGTTTAGATTTACAGCAAGATTGTAAAAATGGTGAACTGTGAGGACATTAGCTTGGATGCACTGTAGCTATAGCAGCTAAAGCAGCAGTTTTAGCATAACCAGAAGACATTTCTTTATTGAAAGAGGAGCAAATCACCTCAATGAAAGCTATTCTTAGTGGAAAAGATGGTTTCATCCCTCTGACCTGATTTAGAAGAGCTGGCTTTGTGGATAGTGATAAGGGTTGCCTGTCTCGTATTGTTTACTACCTACTATGTAAAATGTTATGCTGCTCAGATTGGTCCACAATTAATCATCCAGTTATCCTCTTATCCATCCTATGGTTCTGCTCTTCCAAAACACCAACTATGGGCTGGTTCCCAGATTAATGTGATGTATATTTCATGCAGTGGATATGTAAAACAGTCTTGCATGTGGGGTTAAATGTTATTTTAAAGGGGGAAACATTTAAAGACTTCAATTCTAGACCTTTGGCTGTGGTGGAAGCTGCAGGCTTGGTAGAAAATAATAAAACAAACAATAACAAAAAATAGTAGGAAGACCTGTCCTGAGGGCTCCACACTGCAGCGTTTAGTGGGTCTTTTTACTTTTGACTGTCTTTTTGTGTTGATCCAGAGGGGGCATTTATCACAGCCTTTGCTCAGCTCTCTTTACCAAAGCTGTGGACAGAATGCTGGCCAGAGGGTGCTTAGAGAAGAATGAACCATGGGTGTGTGTTTCAGAGGGCCAGGAAAGAAAAGGTCCTAGAGAGGATGTAGTACTTTGCTGAAAAGATAAAAGTAAATCTATATTCTGAAAGAAAGAGAAAAGTTTGGTTCTTTCTCTTGCTCTGAAAAGAAACCAGAATTTTTACTTACAAGAGAGTTGATCTGTTTTCAGGAAGGTCCAACAGTACAGGAGGTTCAGCTGTTTGGGAGGGGATGCCAGGTCGATTTGTGTGAGACACGGAGTCCCTGACACCTGAGAAGAGAGTGGGATTAAAGATATAAACACACAAAGAAAGAGAGGCAATAACATGAGAAATGATCTTTTTGAGGACAAGATAAAGATATTTTTCAGTATCAATTTTGGTATATTAGAATCTTTTTTGAGAGAATAGGAGGGTGGAAATGTACTGAAGGGGGGATTTTCCTTGTTATCTGGGGCATGACATGGCCACACAGCAAAAACTGGAGTGTTGAAATCTCACAATTAAACATTTCAGTGTTGATTTAAACTCCCAGAGTGTTGGGCCCACTGTTGTTTAGGTTCTATCTGACAACTTTGGGTCAATTTTTGCGTTCTTTTGGGATTTCTTTTCATTGTTATGCAGAGGATACAGTTATACTTGCCAGTTTTCCTTCATAGTGAACTGATTAAAATGAGCTTGAGGTTCTTGCTGCTGTTATGAGCTGGACATCAACATATTAGATCACTTTTATTCTTCCAGGATGCTGAGGTCCTTATTCACGCTTTTGTTTCTTCAACTATTGTAATGTCCCTCAGTCAGGTTTACCAAAAAAGAGTGAGTATAGTGTATATGAGCACATTACTCCAGTGCTGGCCTCTCTTAATTGGCTTCCCATTCAGTTTAGAGCAGACTTATAGTTGCTGCTTCTGACTGGTGTTACACAATCCCACTTGTCCAGTTTGGTGAACCTGTGTAAACCTATATGCTCTTTGTGTTCTCAGGAGACCGGGCTTCCATTGATGCATTTAAAGTAAAGCTGAAGTCCCACTTCTTTACTGTTGCATCAGAGTCCTGAGTTGTTTGTCTGTTTCTCTGATGTCCTTCTTATGGTTTTGATTGGATTTATAGGTTTGCAGATTTTCAAGTGTTTTTATCCTCAATATTTTTTAAAAATTGTTTTAATTTCTATGCACAGCATGGAATAAGTGTTGATTTTAACACTATGGAGTCAAATTAACACTGATGATTTTACTGTGCAGTGATGGGAGCTTCAGTAGCCATAGCCTCTAAACAAGAGAGGCATGATTAAACATGAAGCCAAATTGGCACACCAATAAAAGATCAAGTTGCCTTTAATATAATCACCAATCAAAAACAAGCTAGCAGATACAGCTTTTGGATGGATTGATTTCTTCTGTCTAGAATTATTGTGTATCACATTATAATATGTGGCATAAACTTCTTAGTTTTGTTCAAATCTACTCTGATAATGTGTTTAATTTAGCCTTTCCTACACAGCTCAGGCCCTCGCTGATCTTTCCTGCTCTCCATTCTCATCTCCGTGATCATTAGTCTCTCTCCCACTGTGCTCCTCTCCATATCAGGCAGTAGTGTGATAAGGTCATATGCTATAAAGAGGTCCAATTAACTGGCTCCATGTTTTCATTAATCAATAGCCTTTCTCTACAGACCTCATCAATTGTTTTCTCCCCTTCTGTCCCATACAAATACACAGAGATATTCCCTCGTACCGTAGAGCTGCCAGACGCGGACCTTATCCTCATAGGGTAGGTCATACTTCAGAGGATCTCCCACCGGACCCTGGTAGTACGGTCTCATGATGGACTCCATGGCGGAGGTGTGGACCAGGCCAATGGCATGACCAAACTCATGGACCGCAACTGCAAACAGATCCATCCCATGAGAGTCTAAAGAAGACAGAAAGAGAAAAAATTAACATCATTATTACTGATTCACTTGTAATCATGGGTTGATTATCAATATAAGAAACTCAAAAGTAATCATGACTAAGTGAGTGTGCAGTCTTTTATTAGTATTTTCTATAATCCCCTCCACCTCATCAGTTTTAGCTTTAATTGAGATACTCCATGTAAGCATCTGGTAAATGTTCATGTGATGCATTTCTATTTGCAACCATAAATATTAAAGGAAGCCTTTGTCTTGCACACTATTTCAGTTGTTCATTTTTCATAATATCATGCATTCACTTCATAATAGACATTCAATCATAATTTCCTTAAGTCATCAGTTCTTCTAATCACTGGGTAACATCTGTTTGTTGACACCCTCATTGTTAGCCTACAAGAGAAGTTAGCTTTATCTAAAAAGCACATTTCATACAAAGAGACAATCAAGATGCTTTATAATGCAGTTAGATAAAAGGCAAGACACATGGCACAGATCTAGATTAAAGAGAAGGAGTTAAAGGTTAACAAAGAATAATTTGTTACAAAGCAAATACCATTGTTAAAAAGAAATGAAAAATGACATTGAAAACACATTTGTGTACATTAGTGTACAATAGACATTGTGTAAACATTTAAAAAAAAACTAAACATGTGCCTAAATAAGAGTGAAAAGCTCCCTCCCCCACCTTATGACCTTATTCTGATGCTTTTACTCCACTGATTAGTTTCATGACCCATGCCACAAGCTAAACAGCACTGTCATCTACAACAGACCAAGGCTTCACACAATGTGAGCTCCATGCATCACTATCTATTTAATTCTACTATGTGCCACAGGTGTGACTCACACCGTGTGAGTCACATGACTTGGACTCAAGTCAGACTTGAGTTACAAATTTAATGACTTTGAAGATGAAGGACCTGACGTGGACTGTAAACACCAGTGACTCATGACTTTATTTGGACTTCAGCCTGTTGACTTGAAAAAAAATATAATAAATTTAAGAGCTCAATTCTTTCAGCCTTTGAAGGTGCATGAGGAGCTGTTAGTTAAAGCTAGTATTTGTTGTGATGCAGTATTTAGGATAATGTTACCCTTACAGCTAGCTTGAGTGACCGAAAATGCTCACAGGCTACATGAGTGAGACTGAAAACCAAGACATGGGGAAAAGAGGAAGGTTAAAAGAAATGCAGGGAACATTTTCATTTGATAGAGAGTGCAAATGATCTGTTAATGACAGGACATTCTTAGTTTAGGACTATGGACTTAAAAGTGGACTTGCCTGTCTTTATTTCAGACTTGATTCTGGGCAAAGCTGTCATTCTTTAGGACTTGGTACAGGACTAAACTCTCTTTTCTTGGGACTTTAATTTGGACTTAATTGTCTATCCTTTGGGCTTGACACAGGACAAAACTGTTTATCCTTCAGACTTGACTCAGGACTCAATATTCTTTACTTGGGATTTACTTCTGGGCTAAGCTGCCTTGGGACTAGACTCAGGACTTACCTGTCTTCCTATAGACTCTGGGCTTACCTGTCTTTACTTGGCATTTGACTCAGGACTCGCTTGTCTTGATATGGGACTTAACCGGGGAGTTGTGCAGTAAGAACCCATGTGTCAATGGAGTTAAGGAGTTAAAACCTTCCTATACCAGTGTTTTGTCAAGTTAGGCCCACAACACACCAGAAGAGCTTGACGGTTTGCTCTGGTAACTCAGAGTCATTGCTCTTCATAAAAGAAAGATGGCACGATTAGGCACCTTTATTTTGTGTCATGCCTGAGTTCAGTTAATCCCCCTCCCCTCTCCCCTACTGGACTGCTTTGACATTTGTAACATTGTTCTGTGCCAGAGCACACTTGCATGTACTCTTTCAGATACAGTGCTATGTGCGTAGTTGTCTTGCAAATTGGCAATTTTTGAGCAACCGCCAACAACCTCCTTCCTACTTCCTTATTAACCAGGCTACTCAGAGGATAGAATTGGTCCATGCTCTGCCTTTGGGGCACAGTTGTGTTTACATCTCCTACATACCCTGCTCAAATTTAATGAATCATGCCTGAGACAACCTTTTTTTAAAGGACTTAAGCCACACAGATGTTTTCAAATATGGATGGGATGATATATCAACACTTCTGTGGAACAGACTGAACATTTGAGTACTTAATTATCAATACTTTATTAGTAGTTTACCCTGAAGAGATTTTCCAATGCTCCAGTGACTCACCAATTTACTACTTCATAAAATGTCAAGGTGGTCCTTATGACATGATATACAGTATATTCTTCAGCATCATCCTTTAGTTTTCCAGATACTGTGATGGTTGTTTATCAGTATATCAGAAATGCCATCAATCACTGTATCACATTGTCATCATGGGACACTGATCATGGATCACATTGGATCTTACCTTGTGAATCACATATGCCTTTTCATTGCCCACAGGCCAGCCAAGCCATCATTATTTGTGAGGCCTTTAATCTCTCCATCCCCTTCCTGTCCTCACAGTATCATTAGCTTCAATATCTAATCTACCTGAGACGACATCAATAGGAAACAACTCCAGCGTAAGTGTCTGGACTCTACGGAAGAATTTATCTGACTGCCGCTCAGAGCAGATATCCTTCAATCTCCATATCTCCCTGTAGAGCTATGGGCCCTAAGACTTTCTGACAACAATTCATTACCACATCATCTCTGTATGATAAATATTCCTTTACTTCATTTACTCATCTCTCCTGATTGCACTGGAAAAACACACCATCCAATTTTGAAAATTGCATTTTGCCTCCCTCATTTACGTGAGCAATCAGTTCAATCAAAGGAGCAGCTACAGGATGCTGCACACACAGCAGATTTTTCTGTCGCATGATTTTAAATTCAGTGTCAGAATCTTACGACACCACTCCTCTTTGGTCCCTCTAAATGTTGAAAAAAAATCTTTATTCTCGATTAAGAGGTAAAACAGAGATGAAGGATTCATCTGTAATATCAGTTTTACCTTGCTGCATAACAATAGTGACTTTTGTAAAGCTGACACAATCCCTGTTTTCCTGTTTATCCCTTTTTGGAGTGGACTCTATAGGTTGCAAGTTAAGAGGTGTGAAAGGCAGCTCTGGTGGCTGTAAGTACTGCTAGGCATGTGCGGTAGTGAGATAACTATGGTAATACTGCCTCAGCCTCTGGGCTGCCAGTCAAAATCTGAGTGCGGAAAGACACCTAAAACAGGCTGCAGGCTATTAAAGTACATGTCCCTGGATGTTCCACTAAAAAGAAAAAAAGGGCAAAGGCTCCAAAAAGTCATTGTCTGGCTCTGCTAAGCAAGACAAAAACACAGAGGTTTTGGAGATTTAGATTCACAGGAATGTGAGTGGTAGGGTGGGGGGGCTAAGCGGGCTTAGAGTTCCTTGGTGGCTGGGCTGAAGCCTGCCTTCTGTTGGCCTCTATGTAGGAACATCTCAGAGCTGTGTTCTGTCGAAAGACAAAAGGACAATTGGAGATATGCACTTGTGCTCACAACACCTGGGATTCTCAGATGCCCAAAGCCAGCTCTAATCTGCTGGAGCACACAGTGCAGAGAGGAAAGGTGGATGAAAGGAAGGATGGAGAGTAGAGAGCAGGGATTCAGAACAAAGTAGGTACCATGTCATGGTATTTACAGTCCATCTGAGGCTGACAGAGAAAAAAACCTAATGCCTGCGGACAAAGTCAGAGCTGAGAGATTTAGGTGGATGAACGAGTCATTGAGGTAGACACCCGTAGCAGAGAGAGGGAGAATGCAGTAGAGAGGGTGACAGGCATACAGAGAGAGACCAAGGAGACAAAAGAAAGATGATACTACTGCAATAATGACCCATTTAACTGTTTCTCTGGTGTCACATTGAATCTAAAAGTCTCATTACTTTGCTGCACACTAAATACAATATATTAAGAGGTGCTTCTACCTTGGAGAAAGCATGATGTATTCAGAATGCTACAATTGTGGCCTGCAGCTGTGAATGAATAGTTTAATAAGGATTGGTACCATACGGTAGGTGGAACACTATTAGCCTCAGGCTCTCTTTCTTTGATGTGAATCCTCATAGTATTGTGACCTTGCATTACCTCGCACCACGATGACTCAAGAATCGATATTTCCATCAGAATGTTTGAAGCCCAGAATGGCATTCACTATGTATAATGCAGGTAAAAGCAGTATAAAAGGGAACACTCTCACTTCATCTGCTCATAGGCATGTGGGGGAGATAGAAGAGTGGACGATGAGGATGGAGCTATTTAAAGTGCTTTTATAAAGTATTCAACACCTTGGATGTTTTTCCCCTATATTGATTTATAAATCAATCATTGTCAATATAATTTGGCTTTTTGACACCGAAATTTTACAAAAACACCTCATTAATATCAAAGTGAAAACTGATTTCTACAAAGTCATGTCAATTAAATAAAAATATGCAATGTAAGAAATGACTGACCTAATGCAACACAGGTCCAGCCAACTGGTGCTAGTAGTCTCACAATTAGTGAATTGGGGATCACCTGAGTGCAGTGAATGTGTCTCAAGTGATTGTAGCCAGTATTCCTGGCTACCATTACACCATGAAGACAAAATAACACTTCACACAACTTAGAGAAAAGGTTAGTGAAAGTATAAGTAAGGAGATGGATACAAAAAAATTCAAGGCACTGAACATCCCCCAGAGTTCAGTTAAAGCTGTAGTACGCGATTTATTTTTAGTATCATATGCCCACAAAAACAACACAACCCATCAGGGTCTTGTTATTAAAGCCATCTAACAGAATAACACACTTCTGCAACGCCTCCTCACACTGCACTCTCACTTGAGGAAAACCAGCAAGGGATAATGCTCCAGCCAATGAGGAGGCTAGTAGTCGCAGCCAATCATGGCTCAGGAACGAGGGAGCATTCCTATTGGCCGCTGTGGTAGGTGTGCTTGCGCCTCAGCTCAGTGAGAAGTTGGTACAATGGCGGAGCTACCAGCGGTGCTCGGTTCTATGTAAGATTTGTTCATGCTGAGAAGAAGTGTTTTCTAACCTGTAATTCAGCCATTGATTTCAGTGGAAAAGCGGAGCAAAATCACTCCACGCGAGCTTTGCCACCGTCAGTATTAGATTCAGCGGACGTGCACATTCGCGGGGAGGTATGTGAGAAGAGGGGCGGAGCTATGGAGCCCAGATATGGACAAGAACAGGAAGGGAGGGGGAGAAGAGTTGATTATACACGGTTGTCATTGAATGTTACATACTCGAAATTTAAATCCATCTTGAAGAAATGAAATACCTGTGTAAATCTGTCTTGATCAGGTGTTCTCATGAACTGAGTGACTGTGCAAGAAGGAGACTAGTGAGAGAGGCCACAAAGGCACCTATGACTACTCCGAAGAAGTTAGAAGCTTCAGCAGCTGAGATGGGAGAGACTCTGCATACAACAACTGTCGCCTGTGTTCTTCACCAGTCAAAGCTTTATGGGAGAGTAGCAAAGAAAAAGACACTGTTGAAGAAAACTATTTGCTATGTGACAGACTCCATGTGGGAGAATGGTACTTTTTGGCTATCAGACAAGACTCTGTTTGATGGACACTGAACACTGTGCATCACCACAAACACACCATTCCCACTGAGAAGCATGGCAGCACCATGCTGTAGGGATGCTTCTCTGTAGCCTGCCCTGGATGGCTTGTAAAGGTAGAGGGCAAAATGAATGCAACAAAAAATAGGAAAGTATTGGAGTATGTTCAGTCTGCAACAGAACTACAGCTTGATAGCAGATTTTATTTTCAGAAAGACAATGGCCCTAAGCATACAGTGAACGCTACACAGAAACACTTTAAAGACAGCATGTTGAATGTTCTGGAGTGGCCCAGACCTCAGTCCAATAGAGAATTTTTGGCTTTTTTAAAAATTTCTGTATCTCCCAAACCTGGTCTTATAAACATGAAAAGTAAAATGAATTCTGCAAAAATCAATTTTTGTGATATAAACAGCTTCAGAATCCGAAATTTGGTTCCTTCAGACTTTCATTCCTTACAGTAAAGATGCTGTTGCCCATATTTAATAGATTATTGTACATTCAGTGTGGTGATCACATTTCACATCAGGTAAATCTCAGAGTCTAACACTTTTCCGTTGAAACTCAAGCAGGAAACTGATCAGGATATCAAAAATTCAAAAGAGGAATGGACTTGAATCCCCAGATATATATATGAAAAAGTTATAAAAAATATCGATCTCTGCTTTTTAAAGTACTGGCAAAACTTTTAAAAATTATCCGGCCCCTAAAACAGTGAAAGTCAAAGGAAGTCTCATTTATAAAAGTTCTGGTAACTTTAGCCAGAACACTGATCAGAATATGGACATGAACATTAAACCACTGAAAAAAGCCTTCTTAGGGCCCTCTAGTGGATATTTTAAAACAATTTTTCTTCACCAAGCTTTTTCAAGCAGCAAAGCAATTTTCTGTTGCTTATCCACATATATGATAGAAAATCTGAAATTGACACCCCCAATATCAGTGAGAGCGCTATTATGTAGATTTACTTCCCCTCTAAGTCAGTCTGTATGTGTTCAAACTCCTTCACTCCTTGTGATCTGTAAAGCCTTGGCAAAGTTGACACAAAGAATGATTATTTCATGTGAAAAATTAATCAAAAAGACTATGTCAGTTCCCTTTTTGAATACACCATCAAATTAAGCATGTTGGCAGCTTTAGAAATGTGATCCCTTAGACCATTTGAGAGACATGATGGCAGCTATACAAAGCAGGAGATGAGGGAATGTCACATTCATGATTTACATTTAAATGACACATTTTCAGTGTGTAATAGGCATATAGCTACATTTAGCTTTGGATCATCGTTTATTAGCTAAAAAAATTTGAGTATATAAATCAAAGCTTAGAACTGAATGCATGTCTTATAATATCTGAAATGCAAAAATATTTTATCCATGTTTGCTAACTTGCAGTTTCTTTGTTCCCTGATTTTGTTGCGGTGTTTGTAGACTAGTGGAAGACTGAGACGCCATCATTGTGTTAAGCATCTCTGATTCCCTTCTAATGCTTGTGTAAATGCTTCATTTGATCTGCTACATGTCAATGTGCTGGTGTATCTAAACGAATGAAAATTAGTACAATTTCAAACAGAGAAAGAACAGATATTAAGCCTGCTCTGTCTTACCATCACCATCATTAAACTAACTATTACATTGTTTGCACTAAGAAGGACCATGTGGTCATGCTGTCTTTTGCATTTAAGAGTTACACGCAGGTTGTAACATGGTGCAAAGTACAAAGTAGTTATATTTAATTTGGTATACAACTGCAATTCCAAAAATGTGTGTATGTAAATAAATGCAGGATGCAATGATTTGCAACTGTCATAAATGCATATTTAGTCAACAATATATCATAGGTTGAAATCAAGACCTTTTGCTATTTTATGAAAAACATCAACTAGTTTTGATTTGATGGCAGCAACACATCACAAACAAGAAGGTATGGTCATGTTTACCATTGTGTAGCATCCTGTCTACTTTTAATAATAGTTTGTAAATGCCTGGGGAGTTAAGAGACCAGCTGCTGGAGTTTTGGGAGAGGAGTGTTGTCCCGTTCTTGTCTGATGTAGGATTCTAGCAGCTCAACAGTCCTGGGTCTTTGCTGAGATTTTTTATTTCATGATGCTCCAAATGTTTCCTATTCATGAAATGTCTGGACTGAAATGCAGGCCAGTTCAATACCTGGACTCTTCTACTGCAAAGCCATGCTGTTGTGAAGGATGCAGTGTGTGGTTTATCATTGTCTTGCTGAAATATGAAAGCCCTTCTCTAAAGGTGACATTGTCTGGATGGGAGCATACGTAGCTCCAAAACCTCGATATTTCCATATTCATAGTGCCTTTTCCAGATTTGTAAGATGATCACGTCATAGGCACTAGCAAGCTGGATGGTCTCATTCCTCCTAAATCTACAGGACACAGCATCTGTGGTTTCCAAAAATAATTTCAAATGTTGATTCATCTGACCACAGAACAGTTTTCCCTTTTGCCTCAGGCCATTTTGAATGAGCTCTGGCCCAGCTGCGTTTCTGAATCGAGTTCACATATAGCTTCTTCTCTGGATGATACAGCTTTGACTCGCATTTGTGGATGGCTCGGTGAAGTGTGTTGGCAGAAAATGCTTTCTGGTGCTCCTGAGCCCATGCGGTGATTTCCGGTACAGAATCATGCCTGTTTTAAATGCAGTGCTGCTTGAGGGCCCAAAGATCATAAGCATCCAATACTGACCTTTGGCCTATTTCCCATTAGTCTTCTCTCAGATTCTTTGAATCTTTTGATGATATTATGGACTGTAGATGGGGGGATATTCAAAGTCTTCACAATTTCACGTTGAGGAACATTTTTTTCTGAAACTTTTCCACTTTATTAAGACACATTTTTTATATATTGGTGAACTTCTACCCATCTTTACTTCTGAGAGACTCTGCCTCTCTTTAATGCTCCTTCTATATCCAGTTATGTTACTGAACAGTTGGAATTTAACTTAAATTGTTGCAAAATGCTGCTCCAGGGGATTTTCATTAGTACCGCTTACTTTTCCAGCATTTGAAATGTGTTGCTGCCATTCAATTAAAAATAAGCTTTTTTCATGAAATGGTAAAATGCCTCAATTTCAACTTCTGATATGTTGTTATGTTCTGTTGAGAATCAAATGAGATTTGCAAATTTTGTTTATTTACATTTTACACAGTGCCCCAGCTTTTTTGGAATTGGGGTTGTACTTATATCATGCAATATTCACTAAAGGTTAAACAATTACAATGAGGCTCCATGTTTCTGCCCAGTAAAGGAAGTTTTCCTTGCCATTGCATTGTTGCTTTGTGCATAGCTCATTTAGGATTAATGTTGACTCTTTCTTTATAAAAAATACTGCAGTATGATTTATGATTTTTTGAGTAAACAAATACAGGGGCCCCACTGAATATCCCTATGGCCCACTGCAGTGACAAGTCATGACTCCCTTGTACCGACAACATTGAAAACCTATCAGCATCACTGCTTGTACGACAAATCCACAGAGCACTATGACATGACCCTCCAGAGTGTCCCACAGGCTGTTAACACTGATGTGGGTTTATGGGCAAAAACTTTACTTCACCTTCAGCTGTCTCATTGGTGTTGTTTTCAGACACAGCAGGTTAAAAAAGCTTTGAAATCCATCGGATGGTACTTGGCAAGCACCAAGAGAGAAAAGCTACAATAATGGAAAATCAAAAACCTCATCTGAAACAAAATTCAAGCAGGAAGGAAAGCGTGGCTTTATGGTTGCTCTATATTTAAAAATGAAACTGTTTTCTAACACAGTGTCATATTAACATTTTTAATTGATATCATTGGAATTCAGAATTGCTTCAAGTGAAAAAAAAGATCCTGGATGCAAATTTAAGAGACAAGTTGTTCAACTCAAAGCTAGAGTCAGAGCTGCATGCATGCAGTGGGAAATTCCTATAACTAAAAGTGCATTCTTAGTGCTGTGAAATGACCTTAGTGCCAGGCTGAAACATTTGAGTACCACATTGCTCTGGAGTTACACAGTTAATTGGGTAGCTGTTATCGTTTCTAGTGCATTAGAGAGAAAAAGATTTGAAATTGTACAATTAGCAGGGACCTTGGCTGAGAGATAAGTCCCAGTTGCTAAAGGCAGTTGATGAGAGTCCCACAGCAAGAGAGTGGGAAAGATCACAAAGGCAATATCTGGTTTTTATAGTCTGCAATAATGTTATCCCTGGTATTCTATCTATGAATCACATAAACCTTTAGCCTGTTCTAAAACACTGTGACATAATCCAAAGCAGCAGTATACTGTGTAGGGTAGTTTCTATTAGTATTGATTGGTGAAAAGACACACAAGGATCCACTTCCTTTACAGAGAGATGAGAAAAATGAAAAAAAAAAAAATCATGTTTTATTTATGCCATAGTTGTGGAGAAGAAGTAACCTTGAAACCTGGAACATCTAACAAGGTAAGATGATTCACACTTGGCATCTTTTCACTCACTCTCTGTCATTACGGCTGCCTTCAATTGGACTGCCAGCCCTCTGAGTCATCTATGATTGAAAATGAATTCTTTGCACTGTGTTTCTTTTGTTTGTTGATATGCTAAATATTCAAATTTGGATAGAGAAGTGCAATTGGGTCATTAATCAAGGCAACGTCTACACAGAGGATTCTGTGATCTGCATCAGCGTCACGCCAGCAGAAAGTTCAAACTGCTGGGAGTGTTAATCAGAAATGATTTAATTACAATTGCATATAGTTCCAAGCTTTACCAGTGCAAAGAAAAGTCTTGCTGTATAGAGGTGAAAAAAACACCTTCATCTAAAGTACAACCAGAGCAACTGTAAAAGCTTTAGGTTACATGACAGCACAGTGGGCCTGTGACCCCAAGGACTCTGCTATTCAGTCTGAGATTTTAGTGGGATCATTGGAAAAATGAGGTGGTTTAAAAAGGGGGCTGTCAAATGGCTATTCTTAAAGAATCGTGACTAATCACTCAGGTTCAATAGTTAATTGAATTCATCAAAAAGTTAAGTCCATACTGACTGTGTGAAGCAATTTTAGCAGTGTTTTGAAAATCACATATTTGGAAGGAGATGTATTTTATAATTTTGACTTAAAGTAGAAATCAGAGCCATATCTTAATAGGCTGCTGAGGCAGGAGTGCATGTACAAAATGACTAAGTGATGTCAAATGATCTATAGTTAATGCTAAGACATTTGCACTTTTCAGGAGTGCAGCTTAGTCATGGTTAACCATTAAGACAAGAGACTGCCTGGGGCAACTCTTATCTATTTTTGTTATTTTGCATTGTGTACTGTCTTAAGCTAAGAATACTTCACTTCCTGTTTAAATAAAAACCTTTTATTATTTTAAAGGCAGTAAAAAACCTCTGGTACATCTAAAGATAAAACATTTGCTCAGAAATTGAAAAAATAATTGAAATAGCTAATTCAGCAATAAAAAAGTAAAATATCACAAGGTGCATTTTGAAGTTGACTTGTACTCTGAGCTATCTATTTATGTGAAATGATGCAGTCAAACATGCTACACTGCCCTTTATTTTCCATCAGCAGGAATACGCCGTGGTGAGTAAAGTCTGTGGTCTGCTGTGTCAGTTTAACTACAGGAAAGGACAGTTTAAAATGTGGTAACACTCACTGGTCTCCAAAGCAGAGTTTCTAAACCCATAGTATCACAAACTAACTATTGATCATTCTAGAAACAGGCAAAAATGTTGAAGCACATGTGGACCTTAGTCCTCAAGTCATGCCTCTTATTTGGCATAATTATTTGCTTAAATAAAATCAAAATGGATTTTGTTATTGGCAAATAATGGGACCTCTGGGGCTTTTACAGCCAGCCTCAAGGGACATGCTGGGAACTGAAGGTTCTGTACAACAATGTAGGCAGATGCTATGTAGAATTGTGTCATGGTAGTTTTGCACACAAAAATATCATTTGTTCTTAATAGGCAGTTGTACATATAATTTGCTCAAAAGCGCACAGTCTTGTCATATTTAGTGTAATGAAAACCAGTCTAGTACCTGTACTCTTTCACTGTAAGCCATGATGGTGTAACTCCTGAAGAATGTAGCTTAGCATAGTCTTTTTGAAATAAGCAGGGATGTCCCTGAAAAAGACATCTGGATGAGCACATGTTCAATGCACCTCTCAAATGTGCAAGTTACCCATGCCATCAGCACTAATACACCCCCAAACCAACACAGATGATGGCCTTTCAACTTTGTCTTGATAAGAACCTGTATGGTCCATTTCCTATTTAGCCCAGAGGAATCAACGATCATTGTTTCCATAGATAATCTGAAATGTGGACTCATCTGACCACAGCACACTTTTCCACTTTAGGTCAGTCCATGTAGGATGATCTCAGGCTGAGAGAAGTCAGCCGGACTTCTGGATGGTGTTGACATCAGGCTTTTACTTTGCATGGGAGAATCTGAACTCACATTTGTAAAAGCAGCCACCGAAGTTAAACAGCAATGGTTTTTCTGAAGTGTTTCTGAGCCCACTTTGTTAAATCCATCACAGAATGATGCTGAATTTCAATGCAGTGTCTCGTGAGATCTCAAAGGTCATGGGCATTCATTGTTGGTTTATGTCCTGGCCTCTTATGCACAGTGATTTCTCCAGATTCTCTGAATCTTATGACAATATTATGAAATGTAGACTACAACTGCATGTTTAAGAACATTGCTCATAAGTGGCTGGTTTTCCAACACATTCTTCAACATAGAGGAGAGCCATGTGTCATCAATAGCTGTGAACAAAGTATAAAGTATACAATTACTTAATTAAAATTACCTCGAAGTTAAAGAGATGCATTTCTTATGTACTGAGTACTACTGTATTGAGTTAAGACCCAATCTTAAGCAGCAGAGTATGAATTAAAGGTAAAGTAATGATGCGCAATATATCATCTAACTTTATTATGTTACATTGTCAGAGGTGTCATTCATTACTCAAGTAGAAGTATAGTTACTAGGGTTTAAAAAGACTTCTGTAGAAGGTGAAGTATCAACTCAAGCTTTTTAGTCAAGTAAAAGTGTAAAAGTACTGGTTTCAAGTCTACTTAAAGTATAAAAGTAAAAGTAATGTAAGGGGGAAAAATGCCTTTAAGGACAAAAGCTTAGGCCGAACCACAGGGGCCTATAATGCACTACCCCACCTCCCCAAAAAAACATTTTTTTAAAGGTCATGATGACTATAATGTTATATTAAAATGTTAATGCTGAAAAATTTGGGATGCACCTGTTTCAGCCGCATTTATGCCCATTGAAAATGAAAGCATTTTAGTACAATGCAAAACATTCAAGAACCATATATGTGTATTAGCATCCATCTTGCTGGTGCTTGGTTGGGACATTTCACTCAAGTTCTCTTGAGTCTCTGCCACGGACATCTTTGTACTAGGCTACATATGTCTGATATTTCCTTGCTGGAGTGTGACGTGATTTGTGTCGTGTGCAGGTGCAATGGATCGCGTACAAACCAATAGGGTGTTGGAATGGTATTATGTTTATACTTCTCATCCAAACACAATAAAGGGATCAATAAAGTACAACTTTACTTCACTTTATTTTTAAAATGTAAGGAGTAGAAAGTACAGATAATTGCTTGAAAATGTAAGGAGTAGAAGTAAAAAGTCAGCTAAAAAATAATTACTCAAGTAAAGTACAGATACCCAAAATTTCTACTTAAGTAAGGTAACAAAGTATTTGTACTTAGTTACTTGACACCTCTGTACATTGTATTATTTTACATTGTTAGCTGCTGCTAGTGCTCTTTATTTTTCAGTTGTGTAGTTGTGTAGTTATCAGAGCCCTATGATTAGTAAAAGATTTTGTGTTGAATGTTAATCTTCCAGCAAAGGACAGCAGCTTTCACCAAAGTGATTATATTCTTCTGAATTTTAGTAATAAAAAAGTGTTAAATCCAAAGATGTGTATATAGTGAAGTACTTCAAATAACTGCCCTATCAATACTCACAATGATTTATTTTCCACCACTGTTCCTCACCCTGAAAGCAGACTGATATTTTGCACTTAACCATGTGTCCACAACCCTGAAATCTCATCACTGTGCCATTTTTCCCAAATCATTTCTTTATCGATTGTCACTGAAGCAGCTGTTAGTTGTCATCACAGATTGGAGTATTGCTTCAAGGCCTGTCAGAGACATTTTCCTTTCAGCTGGTGCCATGGATCCAATGAAATATTTGGAGTAAAATCACTGAACCACTTCTTAAATGGTTCTGTAGCGTGTCGTCCTCATTTGTTTGGGAGTGCATGGCTCTAAATTCTTTTAAAACTTCCTCATCATTTCAGCCCTTCGATAACTTTTAAATTATTTCTTGTCTAATTTCTTGTTTGATAAAATTTCACGTTCACCAGTGGCATACTATAGTTAATTGTTCTGGCTGTGTCATAGCTGAGTGTCTAAGGTATTGTGAGGACAACTTTTATGCCTCCTTGTGAATATAATCCCCAATGCTTGAGTCACGACTCCCAGACCTGCACCTGCAGCATTTATATGTTATATTCATAGTTCTAACACATTAAATATTAATTATAAAATCTGGAACATGAACAAAGGGTACTGTAAAAGCACACCTGGGCTCCGAAATACAGTCGGCTTTTAGTTTGAGATATAGAAGTCTTGGCGAGTATAACAGTTCAAAACAGGTTTTCATTTTTAAGGCACACACTTTTAAAATGTTCATCTCTTTCTACTAGTTTTGATCGAAATGATTCAGTGAAATGTTTCTAGCAATATCACTCAATATTAATGCAACCCCATTATTTTTCTATCTTCTAGCTTCCTTTTGATGTCGACAACACTGTCTTCAATAATTGATTTGGTGCATGCATATGCAAGTGCATGTGTACAACACTTGACACTTAAAAGCAAAGTTTCTCACCTGGAGATCTGAAGGTCCAGGCCTCGTCATCATCAAAGTGTGTATCTCCAGCTGTGAACCTCTCTCCAGGAAAAAATGCATGCGCCACGGTACCCCCTGGCCCGTCAAAAGGGTATCCATCGTTGTGGTCGGCCTTTGTAAAGTCAATTTGAATGTCTGCATCACTTCCTGCCACCTCATGGAAGTTAAGAGGAGCGATGTCACTCCAGACCTTCAAAGCGTAGTACATCAGGGCTCGAACGGTGTCCCTGCCCAGTAAAGCTGAATCCTTAGGGAAGGTTCTCACTCTGAAAGAAGAGGGAAAAGAGAGATGTGTTACATAAGAAAGAAGAACTTATGATTATCTTTCTTGATTGTGTTGCTTGCCTGCACAGAAAGCCCTGTAGCTGTTTCTGCAAACCTTTCTCTATACATACAGTACTATTTCACACATACTGAGCAAAAGTCACAACAATGTTCAACAGCATCATAAAACTGTAAGGGGCCTTGCCTATCCTTTACAAAAGAAAGATAGCAGAAAAAAATAACAATACACCTTCTCCAAACAATTAACAGCCACTTTAGAGATACAACCAAAGAGATTTTCTGCTCATAATGTCTCTAACCCATTCAGGAAATAATAATAATTTTAATCATATAAAAAATGAGCTTTCCTCAATCAATTAACTGCCACTTTAAACATAATAATCTTGAGACTCTTACAGCACATGTCAAAAACACTTGGTATGGTGATTTGATGCAGGTTCAACTTATATTTTACTTGTAACATGGTGCACAATTTAGGCACACAGCAAGGCAAAAAATGCAAAGAAGTTGGATAAAGTTGATTGAATATACAAAGTTGCTAGTTACTACTATAACTGTCCCATAGCAAATCATAAATATGTACAGATTTTCAATGAAATCCTTAATTGTCATCATTCAGGGATGTCCCCTGTGTTATGAAGTGACTGGAATGTTAATGCATCTTAGTGCCAACAGAGGGCACCAGAGTAATGTGCAGTCTGGGTGAACATGTGGCAGAACTGAGAAAGCTGGTGTAGGACTGTAACTTTGGTGATATGTTGACAATGATGTCGAGATATCATCTGATCTGTAGGATAAATGAAGACAGGATAGCGGAGGCTGCTGTCGGAGGTTAGCCTGACTTGAAAAAGCACTCAAGTTTGCATAATCAATGTAGGCAACAAACAAAGACTTTTTTGATTTACATGTCATGAAAGAACCTGGTAAATAGAACAGAGTGGCTAGGTTGGTGAACAAGGTCAGCAACACACAACCAAAGCCCCAGCTGGAGGCTAAAAATTGCTACAGATGTGGTGGAGAAAACCACCTGACCACCTGTAAAGAGAGCTAATTTTTCAAACACGTACAGCCCAATTTAAGCTAGATTTTATTTTTTAACCAGCAAAAATTGTTAAAGAGTGGGACATGACAATGTACAGTCTGGAAGAGGAGATAATCATTCCTAGAGAAGAACCAATCAGAAAACAGCTTAAGTAAATGGAAAAAATGTAACATTTGAAGTAGAAACAGGCTGTAGATACACTATAATGTCAAGGAGGTCATTTTACAAGTTATTCTGTGATAGCCAAACACCTGTGTGCTCAGTGCTAGATTAAGCTCCAAACACACAGTGGCCATTAAGAGCCCACATTTAGAGGAGCAAAAGTTGTAGTGGAATATGAAAGCATCACCAACAAGATAGTTGTAGAGACAATGAAAGGCTCAGCAACCAGTCTGATCAAACCACCTTTAAAAGTGAGGTGTACCTGCAGGCTGTAGACAGCCTGCAGAGGGGTTCTGGGGAAAGTACAAAAGATGCCTTGCACCAGGCATACAATAAGGGCCAGTTTCTTAAATAGTTTAAGAAAATTATTCTGGTAATTAGGTTAAAAGTTCTGTGCTGTTGTAGTTTTTTTGAGAACGAGGGTTAAAATTGAGTGTTAAGGGGAGAATTGGGATTCAGCCTAAGTCTGTGACTTTTTTGCTCTGACTGGTGGCTCATATCCTCGCCCACAAGGTTTATTTCTGATGTGAAGTGTAACATGTGGCTGTGCAGCAAAGCACAATGCAGCTGGAGATGAGAGATGAAAAAAACATGGGAGAACCGATGTTTATACGAGCTCTAAAAGCAGAATACAAAGTGAGGATAGCATGTAAAAAAACAGGTTGCTTTGCCTTTCTGAGGTTGACTTGCTCATTTTGATATTATTCTATGATTTTTTTGCATCTGATGAAAGAACGTTGCAGTTTTTATAACCAATGAACTTTTTAGAGTTTGAGTAAACAATTTCACCTCTTTATGTCTTTAAAATACATTATGAGTATAAGGTCAGTAAATATCACTTTGGCATTGCTATTACTAAGCCATAACTAGGAGTTAAATCAGTCTAAGACTCCTAGCTGCTCTTTTATATCCACGTGTGGCACTGTTACGCATGACAAAGATGTTGTTTTCTTAGGGTTTCGTTCATTTTGAGAGAAAATTTATCTAGGGCAGTGCCTAACCCACAATTTCTACATAGGACGACTGCACTGCACACTGAAGTACCGCAGGTTTCTCACAGGACTAGTATGTCAACAGCAGGTGATTTTACCGTTTGGGGTCAATTTATCATCAATTACTGAATAAGTCCATGACATTATTGCTTCCGCAATTGGGTGAGTACCTTAGGAAGTTAAAAGGTTAATGATTGCTTAAAGGATCTGTGGTTTTATGTAAAATTCTTTGACTAAATGTCCTCAAAAGTTAACTTTTGCCTCATAAATGGTGCGGTTGTAGCTCTGTGCCCTCCTGACCTCCCGGTGACCCTTTGCTCTTGCTGCAGGATGAGTTGACATAGTGATGATTTAAGATTGGGAGTCTGTGCATTGTGCTGTATTTTATATGAACAGGATATTCTGCACTTGTGACTTCCTGGTTGGAGCTTTCTGACTGATGGGAGTTGACGTGGTTTGGCAGCGGCCAGTGGTGAAAATAGACCTGCAGCGTATCTTGAACAAAGTGGAGTGGAGTGGCGCTCCACACTGCTAGTGTGCCGGCGGTGGAACTGCTCTGATAGACTAGAGAGGGAGCGATTTGCTCCACAGTACGGTTTGCCTGCGGATCGCGGCATGGTCGCTGTATTGGAGGTAAGTGAACATTAAGTAAAGATTCCTGTGCAGGGCTCTAGTCAATGATAATTATTCATCTACAGTTCTCTGGCAGTCTGATCTCAAACATTTGCGACACATTTGTGTTTGGAGTGGTAATTTTACTATCCATGTCCTGTTTAGTTTTAAATCATATTATGCAGAGTTAACTTACCATAATAGTCAAAGCAAGAGCGAGACTCAAAAAGGTCAGTGAAGCTTAAATACCTATTTGTTCAACAGAAACACACAGGGTTGTACTCAGGCTTTGTATAGCAGGTCTGTCTCATTTTAAAAAAATGTTAATTTGCAGTATGTTGTGCTCTTGTTGGATTTGTAAATACTGTGAGAAGTCTAGACCTTTTGAATTCTTCTGTGCCAAAGATTGCTGAGGTCTGAAGCATTATGTCTTGGGTTTTTTGTCTATATCTGCTGGAGGGGGTTTTCTACAAACTTTGGATTTTGGAGGTTATAGGCCAAAGGTCATCACCATTAAGCTTTGTATTAATCCCTTAGCTGCGAACATCATATATAGAGAAAACTTTTAGGGAACTTTTTCAAACTTTGCACAACTGTCCACTCTGCTGAAAGAATGAACTGATCTAATTTTGGAGGTCAAAGTTCAGAGTCATTAGGCCTTGCACTCATTCCTTGCTCATAAAACCTCAACAAATTACACTATCACAGAAAGCACCCCTGACCTCCATTACCCTGTACTTACACTGTCCGCAGAAGCATATAACCATCAGGGGTAGTTCTAGATGTGTTATGTGAACTGAGTGCAGTAATGAAAGCATTTAAATAAAGACTGATTCATTGACTGATACAAGTTTGGCACACACAACATGAGGATGATTTAGCATACTTTGATTTAAGACTCTGAGCCTAGTTTTATAAATGAAGCCCTGATGTTTCTTCATTGGTTAAATTACTCTGCTGTATTCATAGTTATGCAAAGACACCACAATCTGTGTATTTCCCAAACACAGGGCATGCTTTAGTTTACTATTTTAGCTGATAATGTGACTTTTGGCAGCACTTGCCTTTTAAACAGACAAGTCATCCAATCCTCCAACAAAAAGTCAACTGTATCAGGTCAACAGTAACCCGCAGCTCAACTTCACTTTAAATTCACAGTTAAAGGGGGAAAAAGTTGTATGTTCCCTTACAAGCTCTTCTTAAAAAATAAACTATAAAAACCTTTATCCTGATGATCTGCTGAACTTTTTCACAGCCCCTGAGGATAATTTCTGAGTCAAAACAACATTTGCCACCAGCTATGTTTCAGACCTTTCATCCCCACATGAGTCAAAGCGGCAGCTGTTTGGATGAACTTTGCTTGTAGCAGAGGCTGACCGGACCTTTGCTGTCAGAGTCAGACTTCTGAGCACCTGCTGGAGGAGTTCACACCAGCCAGATTTCTTTAATCTCTAACATCATCACTCAAGGCAAAACTGAACAAATAAGCAAGTTTGGTTTATGAGTCTATCTCTGTTTCAGCTTGGCTTCTATTCAACACGGCTTTCTATTCCTCCGATACATAATGTCTAATTATCAAATTACATGTTATATTGTCAAGTCACAAACACAATATAATGTGTACTTACTTTCCCTGGCTTTAAGAGTTCCAAAGACTGCAGGTGTTAAAACATTGTTGCAATTGTCAACATTCTTGTCAACATCTTTTTGGGGTTTTTGGGGGCACTCATTGCCTTGTGGTTAAGCTGCAACCAAAATACTGAAGCTGTAGTCTTCCAAGTCTAGTCTGGTGCTCCTTTAAAGCATGCAATTCCCTATTATTTCTCCCTGATAACCTACTGTAGTCACTGTCCTATCAAATAAAAGCAGAAAAACAAAAATAAATCTAAGGACAGCAAGCACCACTGAAGAGCCCTCACACTCCAGTGCATGAGTGGGAATATTTTAGTGTTAGCAACCTCTGCGGTGTGCTGTAGTAAGACAAATATTTAGGCCTTTATTTCAAAATCTGAGGTTGATAGGTTCAGTACAGTAAGAGGACCATAAAGAAATGACCCTTTGGAGTAGTGGTTCTCAACTGGTGGGTTGGGAACCAAAAGTGAGTCACGGAGCCCTTTCCAATGGGTTACAAACGTGTTCCTGGAAATAAAATTGGGTCAAAAATGTCAATAAAACTCTTTCAAAAAAAGCTTTTTTGCCTTACATCTCTAATTTGTGGCATGTTTTGCATTATTGAGGTTCGAACTAGGATTTTTCTTGATAGATATACCAGATTGGTCAAAAAAGATCAGAAATTTGGGTTGCAGTTTTTCATTGGGAAGTTGATGATAGGTCCTGAGGCTTGACCATTCAAGAACCACTGCTTTAGAGTCACTTCCTGTTGACAGTAGAGGACACTAAAATTACACTTGAATGTGGAGAGGGGCAAACCTTCATCATTTGTGAGAAATTTGAAGCAAATCAGATGTTCCATTTGAGAGTTTAGGCTACTTCCTGTAAAACTGGCAAGACATCAAAATGGTCGCAATTGCCAGCGCGGTGTAAAATGATGAAATATGTCAGTATAGTGCAGAAATATTTGGGCCTTTATTTCAAAATCTGACACTGATAGGTTCAGCACAATAAGAGGAATATAAAGAAATGTCCCTATAGAGTCACTCCCTGTTCGCAGTAGGGGATGCTAAGATTATGTTTGAATGTGTAGAGGGGCAGACCCTCATCTTACATGTGCAATTTGAAGCAAGATTTCCATTTGAGAATTATGGCTACTTCCTGTAAAACTGGCAAGGATAATATCTAAATGCTTGCCATTGGCTGCCCAAGAGCAATGCATTACACGATCACAAGCTGCCAGTATGGACCTTCAGCCCTGGCCCTTGATGATATTATCTACTGTAGATGGCGGGATATTTAAATGGTAAAATGTCTCAGTTGCTTCTGATATGTTGTTTATGTTCTATTGTGGACCAAATATGGGTTTTAAGGGGTTAAGCAAATCAATGAATTGTTTTTATTTACATTTCACACAGCACCCCAACTTTTTTGAATTAGAGCTGTAGAATTGACGATAATTCTTTTGGGAAAAAAAAAATCAAACGTGTGGCCTGTCACATAATTTCTCTTGACTGCATTTTCCAAGTTAATCTCTGTTCCTATCCTCCATATTGTCAGTGCATATTAGCTGATGTTTTCCCAGCTTCTTGGAGCAGTAAATACTCAAGCTGCCTGTTATTCTGCTGTTAACACGTCTGAAAAGGACCCAATGATGCAAATGAGTTCATTAGAGCAGCTAATTAATGTATTAAGCAGCAAATATGTCTCTGTCAACATGTTGCCACATAACACATGGGTGGCATTAGCAATGCTAGTTTAGACCAATAAGTAAGTGGTAGTTTTAAAATGAGTTTTAGCTCATTAAGATGCAAATGAATGCAGCCACAGTCACTTCAAGTCTAATAAGATCACATATTCTATAGAGAAAGCTGAAGTGAATAGTTACTGAGACTATTTTCTCGTGTTGATTTGTTCACACAAATGTGCCACCACATTCGACTACTTCATGCTGCCTGATTGTTTGACCCTCACTGCAAACCAACATTAGCCAAGGTCACTGCTAATAGCTCAGCCTCCACAGACAATTCACCTGCTTATTAGTCTTAATTCAGACGGACGAGAGCATTTATAACTGTGTGTGTATGTGTGTCTGTGTGTGTTTGGGGAAATGTTGATGAGGGAAAAGATGAAGAGGCACAGAGCTCCAGTCTGTCAGTGTCTAAGTATTTACGTGCATCCAAGAGTGTGTGTCAGCTCATGAGTGTGTATGTAACTGTAGGCAAGTCTGCCAAGGTCAGAGCAATCCTTCCATGCATATCAGATGCACTGAGCAGACCCAGGGAACTGCTTGTGTTTACATTTGGAGAGTATAGGTGCATATGAAATGAGCCAGGTGTCGTTTCCTCTTTCAAATCTGGTTATCATGACAGAACAAATCGGGAATCATGTTTCTGTTTCAAGCTCCCAGCTTGATTTTAAAAGTCGTATTGGTTTTACCTTAAATAAGTGACCAACTGTGGTCACATTAGATGTTTATTAATAGCTGGCTCAAAGCTTTAAGTCAGCACCTACAGTCAGTCGTCTCTCAACTGCAAAGTCAGGGTTGGATCCCAAGCTCTGTAGCCGTTTTTATTTTAAAGGTACAATGTTTAGAATTTTTGCACTGAAATGTCTTAACTGATTTAAAAATACTACACCAACAGATTTTAGCTGGGGCCTTACATAACCTCAACTATTCCAACAGTTTTCAAAGCCAGAAATTCTTGCCAAAGTGAAAACAGATTTCTAGAAGTTATGTCAATTAAACAAAAACATGTAATATAAAAAAAGTCAGTGTATAAATATTCATCCCTTTTAAAGTGACTGATCTAATTCAACATAGCTCTAGCCAGTTGTTGCTTGTAGCCTCACAATTAGTGAAATGCATTGCAGTAAATGTGTCTATGTGATTGTAGTAAAAAACACCTGCATCTGGAGGGTCCAGTCACTCCTTAATTAGTATTCCTGGCTACCATTACACCACATAGACAAAAGAACACTCTAAGCAACTCAGAGATAAGGTTATTGTATTGCAACTGTTGCCTGGGTTTCTTCTGTCAAAGCTTTATGGGAAAGTGACAAAGAGAAAGCCACAGTTGAAGAAAAATTCAATCTCGACTAGAGTTTTTCCAAAGGCATATGGGAGACTCCATGGTCAAGCGGAGAAAGTTTTTGATCAAATGAGACCAAAATGGTATTTTTTGGCCTCAGACAAGATGCTATTTTTGGCAGACACAAACACTACACATCACCGCAAACACACCATCACCACTGTGAAGCAGGGTGGTGGCAGCATCATGCAGTGAGGATGCTTCTTGGCAGCTAGCCCTGGAAGTCTTGTGAAGGTAGAAAAAACAAAAACGAACGCGGCAGAATATAGAAAAATCCTGGGGGACAATCCTAGTTCGTCTGCAGGAGAACCACGGTTAAGGGAAGACTGATTTTCCAGTTAGACAATTACCTGAAGCATACAGCGAAAGCTACACAGAAAGAATTTAAAGACAACAAGGTGAATGCTCTGGAGTAGCAGAGTAAAAGCCCAGACCTCAGTCCAATAGAGAATTTGTGGCTGGACCTGAAAAGAGCTGTTCACACCCTGTCCCTTCGTAACCTGACATAGCTTGAGCAGTTTTGCAAAGAACAATGGAGTCAAGTTGCAGTGTCCAGATGTGAAAGCCTGACTGAGACCTATCCACACAGACTCAGTGCTGTGATTGCAGCCAAAGGTGCATCTACTAAATATACGACTTAAAGGGGTGAATATTTATGCAGTCACTTATATTAAATTATTTCTATTTAATTAATTACTCTGTATAAATCAGTTTTCACCTTGATATTAAAAGATTTTTTTGTGATTTATTTTGGTCCAAAAAGCAAAATTAAATTTCTGATTTATAAAATCAATAAAAGACTAAAACATCCAAGGGGGTGAATAAACAGTACATGATATATTATTATAAGAATTAAGACTGGGATGAAGGTGATCTTTAAAAGTCAACAGTCACTGATAGTTGTTTAATGATTTTTTTTAAACTTTACAGTCTAATAATAGCTCCATTATCTGTATTGTAGTTCATAATGACAAAGGCAAGGCCGAAATGTTGTGTACATGTTTAACTGTACCATCATATAAGTCTTCATTAAAATTATCACTAAAGAAATTCAGAAATGAATTTAATTGTTACTTTCCTAGTTTTCTGTAAAATAAATAAATAAATAAATTTTAAAAAAGTAAACACTAACTGAAGTCAGCTTAACCATCTTGGGTAAACACTCTATTCCCTGTTTGATCACCCAACCTAATACAGTTAATCTTCTTATCATAACTCTTGAATAAAAATAATCTTTAAATGTGATTAAAATTCAGATTGCGTATTTTTCTTTAAACACACTGTAGAAAGGATTAGGAGTGTTACAGAGAGAAAAGTTTGATGCACTCAAAAGGGTGAGCTGATGTTGCTTATGTAGTGTTTATTAGGGCTCATTGAAGCTCCCTTTGTGTACAAAAATAGATCTGTGCATTTTAAACAATCCCAGCCATTCAGTTGTAGTCGTCTGTCATTGTGCCCTGGTGAGCTAACATTGTGTGCTTGTACTTTCATTTTTCTAATTACTCTTCTTTGTTGTGTTTTGCTTCTATGGCTTTAACTATTGGCTGCACTGCCCCCATGGTTACAGTGGTAAAGAATGTGCAGAAATACAGTCAAAAATAAACTCAGAGTATGTATTGAAAGTTCTGCCTGTATCCGTATGTTTTGAACATGAGTATAAATAAGCCTTATCTAACAACAGCTCTCAACAACATCATGTAACTTTATTAATGGTATAAGAAACTCAGATTTGTAGAATCTGTCTCCAATTTTTTAACTGTGGAAATGAAGTACAGCACTATGATAGATTTCTCTCCACTCATTTAAGATTTTGGGCAACTGTGTTTCAGAGTTTATAGTTTCTCAACCAGAAGGTCGAGGATTGATCCCCCAGCTCCTGCAACCACATGCCAATGTGTCCTTGGGCAGTGCACTTAATCCCCAAATTGCTCACACTGCTACGTCAGCAGCAGGTAAAAACATTTGACTGAGATAAGTTAATACTGATGGACACTTTAAATAGCAGCCTCCACCATTAGTGCCCTGTGGGCCATCCTAAAAGCAGAGAAAATACAGGTAAGTGCCATGCAGTTCATTTTGAATGACATCCTCTATTGTGTGTATTTGTGAAATAAATTGAGCTAGTTAGTAATTCCTCGTCGGTTATATCACAGAGGTGTAGCAGGTGTTAAAAATGATCCGTCTTAACCAGGATGTCAAACTATTTCACTATAAATGTATGACAACTTTTAGTGCACTGGTGCTCCACAGCATACAGCAGGCCCCTTTTAATTTTTGGCCCCTGTCCCTCAAACATCCTAAGTCCACCACTGTGGGGTTCTATGAGTTTGTGACATCAGATAAAAATGATCAATAGAGCTCTGCAACTAATCATGATTTTATCATTGAACATGTACAACAAACACTTTATAAAAGAGAGACTTAATTGCAGTAAATATGAAATTTATGTAAATCAAGAATGCTTCCTCATGCAGCATGTTTACATTTTACTGATCCCATGGAGGTCAGGTATAAAGGACATGTTTTACATCATTTTGATTTAGGTAGATGAAGCTGTAAATAGCTTTCTGGCACACTCTGATAAAGTGGTGCCAATTTAGTGTAGAGAGAAAAGGTTGATTTTGAATTATTATCACAATGCTGAACAATACTATCACACACTGCATATTTTCCCCATATCGAACAGGCCCAGTGTCCAACTTCCAATTCAGCCCTCTGTAGGACAACACACCTGACTATTGTTTTAATCCACAGAGGTCTTCTGGGCTCCTTTGTTCCATGCCTGCTGTCATGACCATTATCTAATAGCATTACTAAAATTTGCTGCCTCTTCAGCTAAAAATCTACATGTAATAAATCTTTACTCCCATAAGTGGGAGTTGTTATGGTCAGTCTTATTGCTACTACTCCAAAGGAGGGACAAGGTCAAAGCTTACTCACAAAACTTTAAGGTTGGGCTGCTTGATGATACCATTATTCATTGCCAGTAGCTGACATTTATTTTCCAAAGAGCCTTTCACCAAAGTAACATCATAAATTAAAAGCTCTCCCTTCACCTGTCTGCTCAGCCTTAGAAAGTCTTGTGTCTAACCATGCATTGAATATAGATGGACAATAAGTCTTTGACTCTTCCAGCTGTGTGAGCCAAAGTACCTCCTGTATTAGGCACGGACATCTTGGTGACATCAAGGCCTGCAGTGTATTGATCGCCTGGGGGACCTGAAGTCACACCTCTTCTACTACTCAAAACAAACAAACCTTGATTTAAGGATGAAACAGTGGAGATCCTTTCATGAAACTTTCATGGTTATGGAAAGTTCAATAACTCTGTTACTTCTCCTATCACCCCTTTAGAGAACAAACCATTCCAGAAGAGGCATTTGTCAACAGGGCTGTTACCCTATTGAAGACACATCATTAGTTATAACTTGATTGCAATATCATCTCAACGTATCAAATCCAACTCGATCAAATAGAATCAAAATGTGAGCTAATAAAACAATAACACTCCAGCTTTATTATGGCCTTTGTGATATTTAAATTAGTTCATCCATTGTTAGTTTGTATTTCAGTGAGGATCTACGAACCCAGAATTTTCTGCTCTTGTAGGTAAAAGTTTTCAAAAGCTGCAGAAGTGTCACAGGTCATCTAAACCGATGGTTTCTGCAGCTCTAGAATAAACTTGTAGCTGATGGCAGTGATCCCTCTGTAATAATGTTTATTTCCTTGAAATTTCATGACCATGACTGATGAGCAGTTAGAAAGACACAAGCACATGAGCCAGCAGAGTCTGTAGAAAAAAAGTGCAGATGTAAGAGTTTCTAGCTGCAGCATAAAGCAGGAACGATCAGCGGCTCGGTGGCTGAGGGCTGTTAAGAAGCAACACAGCTCCTGAGTGTGCATCATTGACTCACAAATAAATATCTGAGTACAGAGTGTGCTGTCAGACGTTTTCCACATCAATCAAATATAATACCTCCATAAAGAACTGCTTACATCAAAGAACAGCCTGACACTACTGAGCAGGCAGTCCCGGGCAGACTGTGAATCTTTTGATACGGTGCTTAACTGACAAACAGAAGATGGAGGGAGAGAACGAGGAGGAAAGAGCAAAAAGAGAAAGGGGCATTGTTACAGACTGTTGAGACTGAAGATGGAGAGAGAGGAAGCTAGCAAAAAAAAAGCTTATGCAAGTCGAAGTCACAGATTTCACAAAAAGGAACCAAAACAAAATAACAACCTGTTTAAATTTAAAGAACACTTGACTTTTTATTCAGCACAGTCAGATTGTTTCTTGGAAAAAAGATTCAAAAAGATATTAAGTCCAAAAAATATGAAATCATCCATTAGCAAGCTGTTTGCAAAGAAGAGCTATAAAATGGAAAAGAGATAACTCACACCATTTAACCTTTAAATCATTAAAAGGAGGACAACATTTGCTAGGAATTCATCCATAATGCACTGAAAGGGCACATGAATTACATGTCCACCCACAATAAAACAGCCCACTCTTATTCAAAGTCATGCTGCAGAAATAACATTAGCAGTGTTGTGCAAGCTCACACTTTAAAAGATTCAGCTCAAACCTAAACTCATTTTCCATGACTTCAAATGATACATCCATGTTCACATTTTAAATTTAAATTCTAAAATGTCAAATAATTATCGAAAAACTGTTTTTCCTTGATTAGAAATTGAATGATGCATTACATGTTTACTTTGTGTCCGAATTCTTAAAGAAAGAAAAATATACACAGTGCATTTTTAATAACTACAAGTTTAAACTATATTCATCTCCCTTTTACTCTTTCCTTTTTGTTTTGGCCTTAAGTGACAGTTTTTTTTATTGGCTACATCTTGCACAGCACTTATTAATTATCTAAAAATGTATTAAAAAAAAACAAAAAACAAAAAACAAAAAACAATATTATTGTTTGTATAATTTCCAAACTGGTCAGCAAGTTATGTGCAAGAGGCACATCAGTGAGTATATTCCTCCTGTATCACTGCTGTTGCAAATGCAAAGATTATTTGTAGGAAGGCTTCTTCTTGATACATTTTGAGATTCAAATTTTATTTTTCCAAGGTGCCAATAGTTTACTCAGTACACATTTTGCACACTAATAAGCCCTTTTAGACAAAAATGTCCCAAAAGAGGACATTTTTGTCCACAAATGGCTTAGGTGTATAGTCAGTTTAAAATCAAACACTACAAAAAAAAGGAATTAGTCACCAATCAACTTTGCTGCCAGTCTTTGACACATTCAACACTTTAATTTTCAGAGAAATACCCCATCTCTCCATCATATATTAAATGGAAAATAACTCCTTTTTTTTTGGTGAGATTTTCTTTTCAAAGGGACACCCTGTATTCAAACTGTCAATGAAAGGGTTAAAGTCCTGTAAATAGTTCAATATTAATATTAGTTTTGATCATGATTGAAGTTGACTCTTAAAGTTTATTTATTTAACAGGGACAGTGCACATTAATGTACAAATGTAAGGATTACATATTGTAAATACGCCAGAGTTAGCAAAACGCTAATTTGCATCTGTTGTCTCTTGGCAGGTCACAAGACTAAACAAACATTAATTCACAAGGCTTAAAATACACAAAAACAATACAATCAATCAATCAATCAATAATACAACATGCTAGAGTTGAAAGAATTTGGTCAAAAAAGAGGAAAAATATAAATCTGTAGTGGAGCTCAGTGGAAGATCAAGCAGAAAAGTGTTTCTACTCATGCATTAGTCACCACTCGTTCATCCCTCTTCCATTCTTTGCTCCCACTCTGGTGATCAGCTGATAGGGCGTTCACTCTCTTCAGCACTAAGCTAATCAGATTACCTCATTTGACCAATCATCATGCACCTGTCATATTTTAAATCCGTCATACTCTCTTTTACAGTCAGCCTGTTGTTTCACCGTGGATGCAACCCTCCTCCACCCCAGCCACTTCTTCTTAGTTCATCAGCATCTAAGGGCACACTCACACTAGGCCATCCGTACAACTGTGCTAAAGCCCATTTGACCCCCTCCCCTGTCCCCCCTTTGGCCCGCACTCACACTGACAAGGCCTGGCCTGGGCGCGGATACGTCAGGCGCCGACGCCATCACATGAGGCATCCACCTACATTTTTTCCATAAATTGCTTATTAGGCAACAAAATATTAAATCTGACCGTACATAAAAAGCAATAACCCATCAAAATCAATTTTTTGCTAATTTTTGACAAAACCAGGACTATGCTTGATAAAAATCCAGCACCCCATGACATTTATGTTTTAGAAAATAACTTTTTTTTTTCTGCTATTCCCCTTTTATTCCATAAAAAGCACCCATGACTTCATGCAGTCAAACCAGTGATTAAATGGTTACATTTTTACATTCTGTAAAACAAAAACAAAGCAAAAAATGTTTATGAAAGACAAAACAAATCTACATTTATAAAAAAAGAAACATTAAAAGCAAATGAAAAATTACAAAGTCTGAAAATCTTTACAAAAGTAATTTTACCTTTCATGGAAAAAATAAATTAAGACTCATTTATAATTTAAATTTATATTTTACAAAACAAATTTTCAAAGCACATAATACTTTGGCATGAGCTGAATACTTAAAAAACTTCTGAAACAAATTTACAAACCACAGTAGCTCATGGACAGAATGTACCAAATGCCAGAAGTTTCCCTTTTTGTTTCAGTGTTTCAGACTTTGTAATTTAATGTCAGACTATGTAAATCTGTTTTGTAAAGGGTTAATTTGTTTGATGAAGTGTAAGAATGTTCACTGTGCCCGTGATGCACTTAAGCTTAATGCCCTGCTTTTTTGTTTTTCTCTTTGCTCATTCTTTGATTGAAAACTAGATCTATTTGGCTTTTAACCACTTTTTATTCATTGTTGATTTTTTCATTTTTGGGCTGATGAGCTAACCTTTCACAATAAAGCTTCTGCTGCTTCCATCCCGTCTCATCACATCTCTCACAGATATTTCCCAGACTGGCCAGATGCTTTAACTCAATGTGTCATTTCAGATTTGGTGCTGATGCTACTGATGTTGGCCACTTTTCCTCCCTAGAGCTGGCACAATTTGCATAAAACTGCTAGATTTTCCCATCTGAATGCACCGATTTCATTAAACTCCTGCAAACGTCCATAAGAACTGGCTTTGCTGTACTTGCAGCTGCGTTGTCTGAATGGCTTGTGGCATTTACATCATTTGACGCTGAGGTTCATTCACTGTGAACTTCGCTCATATTCTTGCTCATGAGTTTCAAACTGACACTTTATTTCCATGTTTACCATGAGCGTGTTTAATAAAGGTGCTTATAGCACAGAAAGAGTGACGTACATTTTTACATAATCCCATGGAATAACATACTGTTTATCTCTTAATAGGCTGCAGCTCTGTTGCACACAGTCAAGGTAATGGATGGACACAAATATCCCTCACATTTGTGGAGAAACTATGTGTTTACAGGAAGTTCTACATCTTCTGTCAGATTAAATGTCCTTAACTGAAACCATCTTAGCAAGGTCATTAGCCAGACTGTGGTATGAATATGAAATGAGGAGAGAAATGAGTTTTTCCACTCTATTATGCAGTATTGTCTGTGATTTAGCACACCTTTTGATGATCTACATTTTTTAAGGATTAAGACAGAGTCTGGGTTTGACTTAACTCAAATTACAGAGGTTTTCACACAATTCAGGGACTCATCTTGGAGCCTGGATGTGTGTGATGTCTGGATGTGTGACTGGCAAATGCGGTTGTGATTTACCTTGCCGCCAGAGAGCAAAAAAGAGGGCTCATTTTCTGAGAAGCTTGTGTTCTGAACTTATCGTTGTAGTGTATTTCATTTAGAGTGAAAAATCACTGAGAAGAACGGACTGAGAAATTTTTCATGACAAGTTTCATGTTTGTCATGTTTTGATGGAGAATATGCCATTTATTTTTGTAGTTCTTTCTTTTTTTCTTTCATCTCATCATAAATTGGTTTGTCCGACAGTGCCTGTGCAGTGGAGGAATGGGGTGGTGGTTCCCAGTTTTAAAAAAGGGAACCAGAGGGTGTGTTTGAATTATTAGGGTATCACGCTACCCAGCCTCCCAGGGAAACCTTACTCTAGGATGCTAGAAAGGAGGCTCCAGTGGATTGTCTAAACCTTATATTCAGGAGGAACTATGACAAGGACGATTCTGTCCTGGTCATGAGATAGTGGACCAGCCTGTACTCTTGCAAGGCTCCATAAAGGCGCATGGGAGTTTGCTCATCTAGTCTACACGTGTTTTGTGGACTTGGAGAAGGCTTATGTCCCTTGGGGGATCATGTCGAGGGTACTGCGGGAATTTGGGGATACAGGGCCACTGTGGCAAGCTATCAGGTCCCTGCATAATTAAAGTGAGATTTGTGTCCACATCCTCAGCACAAAGTCAGACAGAATTACATCTCTGCTGTTTGCAGATGATTAGGTTCAGCTGGCTTCCTCTTCTAGGGACCTCAAGCAGGCACTGGGACACTTTGTGGCTGAGTGCAAGCAGCAGGTATGGGAGTAAGCACCACCAAGTCTGAGGACATGGTCCTCTGCTGGAAAATGGTGGATTGCTCCCTCCAGGTGGGGAGTGAGTCTCTACCCCATGTGAAGGATTTCAAGTATCTCAGGGTCTTATTCACAAGTGAATGTAGAATGGGCCAGGAGATTGACAGGCAGACTGCTACAGCATCAGCAGTTTTATAAGCTTTGTACTGGACTGCTGATCTTCATTCCAACCCTCATCTTTGGTCATGAGCTTTGGGTAATGATGATGAGATTGTGGGTGCAACAGTTGAAATGAGACCCTTAGGAGGGTCTGGGCTCAGCCTTACAGATAGGATGAGGAGCTTGGACACAGAGGGATCTTGAAGGAGAGCAGCTGCTGCTTCACACTGAAAGCGGCCAGTTGAGGTTGTCCAGGCATCTAATCAGGGTGCCTCCTGGTTGCCTCCTGTGGTGGTCTTCCAGGCACATCAAACTGTGAGAAAACCCTGGGGCAGACCCAGAACTCCCAACTGGAAAATGTAGCCGGTGGGAGGGATGTCTGGGCTGACTCACTTTGCCTGATGCCACTGATGGATGGATGTTCAAATAATTGCACAATCCTCAACATACGAGAAAACCCGATTACACTCAATATTCCTAATGTTATGTGACCAAAGTAACTTTGGAATCTAATTTAATTAATTTCAGAAAAGGTATTGTCCAGTCTCTGGACAGTCTTAAAATCAGTCTCTCACAGCATGATGAATATAAAAGGTTGCAAAGAATCCAGGTGGTGATGGTCCCAGACCCTGATGGTCAGTCCTCTTGTTCCTCAGATTTGACTTGAGGTAGAGGCTGGAGACAACGTCTCCAGCATGATCAGTCACTTTCTGTCACAGGATCCAAACAAGTTACTCACAGGATCCTGTTTGTGACACCAACTGTGATAGCTAAATTTTACAGTTGACTGGACTGAAAAAAGACTTCCAAATGAAGAGATGGCTTTGCAAGTTTTGGTTTTCTTGCAGGAAAAGGCCAGCAGTAAAACAGAGTACCAGTAGTCTGCAAGAGTGTGGCAACACCGTTTCAGTTGTGCTTAAATGTCTGACCTCTGGTTCAAGACAACAATCTTAAAAGCATTACAGAAGCATCAGAGAAAAACAACATTTTTTTCTATTTCAAAATCAGTTAAATAATGGAACAGGAGACAATATTAGATGAAAAGTCTAAGCTTGTGAGTGTGGAGTGGATGCTTTCTGTGGGTCTCAGAGTGCAAATAATGACTTTCCACCTCAAAAAACATGTGGTATATATTAAGTAACTGAGCTGGAAATCAAGTCCATAAAAACAAGCCAGGTAGGCCACATTACATTTTCCACATTAAATCACCTACCTGGATGAAAAGTTCCTTCATTAATGACACCCAAAAACACTTGGAGGGGCAGACCTCCACACAACATCAGTGCCATGATGTTAAAATGTGGCGTTTTTGATAAATAATACTATATGGACCCCTTTTCAAATATGACTGAATAAAAATCAAAAATAACCCTCAAGTGTTTGCAATAAAAGCCAGATAAATTAACAATCTGCTTCTTGGCAGGAGCTCCAGGCTGACAGGGAAAAAAATCTGGAAAAGACACAAGGTCTATATATCTTTATTTCCGTCAAACTTTGCTGAGAGCTGCGAGTGGAAAGGTTGCTTCACTGGATTTGAAAGACAGGCTGCCTGATTCTGCAGGCCGAGTGGGGCTGAGCTGCAGGCATTTTGCAGTGTTTGATCGGCAGTGGGAGTTTGGCAGTGGTGGGATGGAGAGATGGAGAGAGAAGGAAAGAGAGAGAGAGAGCGATAAGAAAAAACGTTCAAGTCATAAAACAGCAGGTCCTCACAGCAGAGTTTCCTGAAGCAGATGTTGATTCTTTGCTACAGTTTTGTGCTGTGTGATGCTGGACTGCTGACACATGACTTTACAGGTCAGCTCAGACTGCACGAGAGCTCTCATGCAAACAAATCCTAACCCCTGAAAAAGTTTCTGTATCTCAGACCGAAACCTTCAGGAAGGCAATGCAACAAGGGCAAAGTAACTAGGCAATTTGTCATCAATAAGCCATAACCACACTGCCTCTAGTGACAACAGACTCATCTTGTTTTCCTCATCCCTCCCGCAGTGTCATCTGCTACTCTCACTGCATAAAATCTGAGTGAGCAGGGATCTCAAAGCACTGATTTGAAGTCTCTACAGTTGATGAACAAGCCCATTAAAAGTGAAAATGCTAGCATTGCACAATCCTGTGAAGAGACCAGCCTGATTCTTAGATCTCAAACTGTTCAATGGCTCAGTGAAAGGCAGAGATTTATTTTCTAAAAGATTATCTACCTCAAAACACAGAACTCCACGCAAAGTCAAGATTTAAGGTTAACTATATTGTCCCACAAAGTGAAAAACTGATCTTGGATTCCTTACCCAAAGACAAAATACATTATAGTACACATTAAAAACAGAACACTGGTTATTAAAAGGGGGTTGTTTCACATGGGGACCTGGGCCTAGGTAGGTAAGAAACCCTTACCTACCTACGGTATCAGTCAGAGTATATACACATGTGCTCGGGTATGAACAACAATGATACCACTGAGAAAGCACATCAGTGGGGAGACGGGATTAGGGTGCAATCACGCTATTCAATTCTTTGTGTGTTTTGATATGCCTGCTTCTTTCCTCTTCTTCTTTGGTTGTTTAAAAGTGGTTAGTTAACACAAGTGTCATTGCCACCTATATTGGTGGGTAACTCTGTCATCTGTGATTGCTGTTTTTCTCCTTTCAGACCATAGAGCATAGAAATAATGTAGGGATATTCGTTGTGGGACTACCACATGAGCCCATGACCCCTGAACTGTGACAGTTCGGGATGAATAACAACAGTGTTACACCTCTAGTACAACCCATACTGACCAGACCTAGATGCAGCACCCTGTGGCACTTTACCCCCACTGTTCTATTGCCAGGGTGGGTGCCCTGAGCTGGCAAAGTCATTTTCATGAGAGAACAGCAGTTTTTTCCATCCGTAGATGCAGCTCTGTTTTAGACTAGAGAAGAAGAAACTTCTGTTAGTGGAAGGCCTTGATCACTGATGAAATACCACTAATCTTATCAAATTTCACTTTCCCGGTTAGGTGAGGTGGTGAAGAAGTGGAATGTTAAAATTCCACATAAATTACCAGTACAATTGTGCAAGTTAATTCCTGTTTTTTTATTCATCTATTTTTAAAATTGCATGCACATGTGATGCCACTGAAAATATTCAGCTAAAACACTGCAACATTTTGCATTTTTGGAAAAAAAGATGCAAAATCAGGCAAATACCTCATCTCTCTAACTTTCCACTCTCCTTGACTTGAGCCAGGTAAGCCAAACCCACTGGCTCCGCCAATGGTTATATCTTGCAACACCATGTTCATTCAAACAGCGTTGTATCCACCAAACCAAAATTTCCTCCTTAAAAACAATATCTTGGCATCACATATTCTGCAAGCTTAGTCGCGACTTTCACAGCCCACCCCGCCTGTTTCGCTGTGTTCCAGCTGTCAGCTACACAGCAGCTGAACTGAGAAGCCGTGCTGACCTGTCAGCAGTAAACACCCTGCTCCTCATCTAAACACAGGCAATTCAGCCACTTACAGTCTACTCTTCCCTGTGCAGTGAGGTAAGGATAAAGCTTAAAAAAGGATGACAATAGGCCTATAGACAGGCTGTGCTTTGCATAGCAGCTTCAAATATTGCTTTGGTCTGTGACAAAATTAAATTTACTTCAGATTTCAAGGTGTTTTTTCATGTTGTGTGTGCTTTCCAATGTTTCGCTGACATAAAATTGATATACATCCTGCAGCTGTTATGTGCAGAAGGTGTCGGGCATAATTATAATTTTTCATGCATGATTCTAACTGCTAGAACTTTCACCTGTGTACCACTGGCTCAAAAACTAAAATTCAGTGCAAGCTGAAGAGATCTGCGCTGCAGCTGTGCAGAGATGAAAACCACAAGCTGACAGTCATTTGATTTTGAACCTGACTGAGGAGAAAATTGACAAAAGGACCATGCTTCTTTTGCTGTTGTTTAACCTGCAGATGGCAAGAAGAGAAACAGTCTATCTTGAGTGCACATGTGAAAATCTAAACATGCTCCAGGGTTGTTTGCAAGTATTTAAATCAGGCATTATGCATTCATCCAGGGAAAAACTTTCACCTTTCTGTGGAAATAAGCCTTATTGCAAAAAGCATTAGATTCTCAAACACCTGCTCTTATAGCAATCATTGCTGGGAGTGAAATTGGTGTTATCCAAAACGCTGTACTCATAAGTGCTTTCACACCAACACTTTCAGTGATCATGGTTTAAAATCCTACCTTTGTGTGACTTCAAACAAAGTCAGTAAATCATATTTTGTGTGAATTAGGTCTGGAGCAGTTATTCATGACTGGGATGTGAGTGAGTACATTTACAATTGCATCTCAAAAAATGTAATATCATGAAAATGTTCTTTTTGCACAAATTACTTCATCAACGCAACGTGGCCTGGACCCAATCAGTCTGTGGCACTGCTGGGGCATTATGAAGCCCAGGTCGCTCTGATAGCAGTTGCCTTTTAGCTTGTCTGTATTGTCAAGTCTGCTGTCTCTCATCCTCCTCTTGACATTTCCCCATAGATTCTCTATGGGTTCTGGACAGACAAGTTGGCTGGTCAATCAAACACATGATTGCATAGCAAACCAGTTTCTGGTAGATCTGGCTTTCCTGTGGGCAGGTTGCTGCAAGTCCAGCTGGAAAAGTAAATCAGTATCTCCATAAAGCTCCTCTGCAGTTGGAAGCATGAAGTGCTCTAAAGTCTCCTGGTAAGCGGCTGACATTGTTGACTGTGGACTTGATAAAAACCAGTGGACCAACAGCAGCAGATGACATGAACCCTTAACCATCACCGACTGTGAAAACTTCACACTGGACTTCAAGCACCTTAGACTCTATGCTTCTCAGATCTTCCTCCAGATTCTGGGACCTTGATGTTCAAATGAAATCAAAGTTTAGTTTTATCTGAAAACAGGACTTTGAGCCACTGAGCAATAGTCTGGAGAACACCTCACTTGTTGCTCATTTCCTGGACCCATCTGTGTGTGGTGGCTCTTGTTACACTGACTCCAGCCTCAGTCCACTCTTTGTGAAGCTCCACTGAGTTCTTCAGTGTGCTTTGTTTGACAGTCATCTGAAGGCTGAGATCATCCCTGTTGCTTGTGCTTCTTTTCTTACCACACTTTTCCCTTCTAGTCAACTTTCCATGATTGTACTTTGAAATAGCCTCTGAGAACAGCCTGTCCTTTCAGTATTGACCTTCTGTGGCTTACCCTCCTTGTGAAGGGTGTCAGTGATTGTCTTCTTGACATTTGTCAAGTCAGCGATCTTCCTCATTATTGCAGTTTCGTGTCCTTAACCACTGTGAGACACTGAAGGCCCAGAAAATCTTTACAAATTGGAATTTCCCACAGTTTTCCACTTTTTTAAGATAGTGTATTTTTGATTGTTGTGAACTGTATGCTGTAATCATCAAGATTAAAACAAAAAAGAAAGTCTTGAGATATTTCACGTATGCATCTTGAATATATAAAACTTTAACTTTCTGAAATGAATCCCAGGCAAAAGGAACTTCCACTGAAGTACATGCAAATATGTCAAAAAAGACAACTGCCCTTTCCTGGTTATTTCCAGTTAGAGATATATGATCATGCACACATACTCACTGTTACTATATTTGGACAGCTAGGACTCACTGACTAGCCTCAAGGAGGAAGAAGACTGGTTACAGATGATGAAAGTGGTATCATGTCCATCAAATCTGGGCTTAAGAGTAAACTGGAAAAGCTCTCCCCCCACTTCAAGCTCAGCATCTATCAACAGGAGAGAACTAAGCTCATGTCAGCTTTACAGATATTTTATGGTGGTACAAGAGGCTAAAAGATATTTTCTTTACAAAAGCCAAACAGCACTATGCTATAAAACTTGACTTGCACTGAATATCCATGTGTATCAAACTCTGAGAATCTACTGCTAACAGCACTGTGACGTTATCCTGATGTACAGAGGTACTTTCAGTTAATTTCAAGCCAAGAATCACAAAAACCATGCTGTAAGAAATTCCCTGTATTATTTGAGCATGTTGGAATGCTTACAGTGTCTATAACTAGTATTTATCCCCTTGGATGTTTTACCCTTTTAATTACTAACGCCGATGAATCAGCAGGTTATGTAAAGGGTTCTGTATCTTTGTTTGTTTGTTCGTTTGTACGTGTACAAGATAACTCCAGAACGGAAAGTCAGATCGTCACCAAACTCTTCCCTGTCACTATCCCAGTATTCCCTGAAAGTTTGGTGACGATCCGACTTTCCGTTCTGGAGTTATCTTGTACACGTACAAACGAACAAATGAACACACGAACAAACAAAGATATGGAACCCTTTACATAACCCCCTGCCGATTTCATCGGCGTGGGTAATAAAAAAACTTATCTTAATACATAAAGCAGCAGGCAAGTTATGTTTGCTGATCACAATTATGGGATGAAAAATTCAATATAATGAGAAAAAACAGACTCTTTCTCGTTATCTTATTTTTACATGATGATTTTAATCTCACATACATGAATTTGTACCTTGCCATTCTTACTTTTTAATCACATTATATTTATTTTATCATGTGTTAATGATTTTTGGCTCATATTTATGAAATGTTATGAACTGGCCTTATGTCTGACTTTTTGCCCTTTTTTATTTAATTTTTACTTTTTAGCTCCAGTTTATGAATTTTTATTCTGATTATCACACAACAAACTTGGCAAGCCAAACTGAAACTTATTAAAACCAAAGACAACTTTGGCCCACTAGCCCCACGTTATAACCATGTTAGGTATAATCACTGATATCAGAGATATGCCACACACACATGATAATAGCATCACCTATGACGTAACGTTAAACGGCCTGTAAAATCACATTTGTGGCAGAGTTCAGGGGTGATTGGACACATGACGTCATTTATCACTGACACAACTGTGTCTTTGCAGTCTGCAAGTTAAACAGAGATTTGAACTTTTATGTTTAGCTAACCAGCAGTGCAGTCGTTAGCTTGTTCAGCTTACTTACCATAACTGTGCTTTCTTAGATTTGACGTGCTATTTTTGAAGATTGACATTTAGGTAGACACAGTAGGCAGTGCATTATGTGGATGTTGTTCCTTGTCGTTTGAAAGGCAAAGAGTCTTGATGTTGGGCCAGGGATGAACATGCTCCTCTGAAGGAGACGCAGGTATTACATCTTCAGCCATTATCTCCAACTGTTGATAGTTAAGGGGGCGGGGTCACTCCTCCGTTTACTCTGTGGTACTGAGGATTTTACCTCACGCTGCTGAGAGAGCTCAGCTGAGTGTAAAAAATACTTAATGAAAATAAATTATAGACAAGTAAAAGTAGCGACCAGTGTATTGCCCAATGTAACGGAGTAGAAGTATCGATTTTTCATCACAAATGTAACGGAGTAGGAGTAAAATGTACTCTGCTCAAAAACTACTCTCAGAAGTAGGATTGGAGTGCAGTTGAAATGGAATGCTTTTTCACCGTTGTCATAACAAACGCTAAAGGACACACTGATATGCAAACCAAACTAAATGGTTATCCATCCAATAGTTTATAAATAACAGCTCCTATGAATGCAGTCAAATGAGGAGTCAAAGACTTAAAATCACCATGTGAATTCATCCTCTGTGGGCCATCAAAATCTGAAGCAAGTTTTATTGTTTTTCATCCAGAAGCTTTTGCAATATTTTTTTGAGAGGGCACATAATATGAAGTTTATACACTGTTTGGCTGCAAGTCAGTGGTTTATTTCTAGGTTTTTCTAGGGAATACTTGATCAGGAGCTTCATCTTCCTGCCAAGTAAAAAATAGAGACATCAACTGCTTACTTGAAGCTTAACCATGTGCAGACCTCCTATGTGCCCTGCAGTTAAGAATTTTCTGTCTCCACATAGTTATTATTGGCTGCATGAATGCTTTTTTATTTCATGTATGGAGCAAATGACACTGTCTTTGTGGAAATAGATATCTATGTTTATCCCTAGATCTAATATAAAAAAAGCAATTAGTGCTAACTCTCTTTTTGAGGTGCAAACACAGCCCTGCTTTGTGCAGTTTGCTCTTGTTTTGCATTTGAAAGGAAAGGAAAGCTTCACCTTTGCTCTGTTCAGAGCTGAGCTCTCGTCCTGATGGAGCACAGTTTTGTCCACATAAAGAAGATGAGCTAGGAGGTTAGGGGGAGCTTTATTGAGTTTGTTGTGATTCCAGAATGTTATATGAGATTCCTCAGCTTGCTCTCTGAATGAAGCAGAAAATATACCTGCAATTAATTGTATTGTTGCCTTGTGTAGAGCTCCAGACCTCTCCACCGATACAGTAAGTGTCAAGTGGCTGACAGCACAGACTGATTTGACACCTCGTTTTATTAACAAAAGTTACATTCAAGTAATATTTGCTGACTAAATTGCACATCCTTCACGTTCAAGCCAATCCCTGGAAAGATCTCATAGAAGTATTGTATTGTTATTGTTCCACTTTAAATATACATGAGGCCGATGTGCATGAAAAATAGACAGTTTAGGTGGTAGCTGCACCAAGTATGTGAGATGATATGTGGAAACAACTCAGTCTCTATGTCTTTCACTCAAGAATCAACAGCATGAACAGTCATATTAACTGGCTAAAAGTTGAGCACTTTACTCCAACTTGCAACATGGAATTTGCCTTTGAAAACACCTTCACAATCAGTTAAAAAAGAATTAAGACTCCAACACATATGCTGGTTTTCACTACCCAAACCAAATACCAATTTCATTATACATACACAAATGTTGCCTTGGTTGCTGCACTCTGAGCGGAAGCTTTGTTTTAAAAGGTGAAACTCAAACCCCATTTTTCAACTCAGGCATCAATAGAAACCCTGAAAAGTTTCCCCTGTCTTCCAGGCTCACTATCTTTATGCAAACCAAACTGTGCTCAGTCAGCATAAGGGTGCATCCTCACACAGAGTTAAAGAGCAGACAGCTTCTCTCTACATTCAAACATAAAATGATAGCAGAGAGAAACAACCTTTTGGGTGCATTTTCTTATAAATATAATTTGTCTCATGCACTTTGTGAATTAGATTTTGAGTCACAGCAGATAGCAGGAGCTTCTGATGGACAGGTCTGGAGCAATTTGCTGCTATTTGTTCAACAGTACTTTTAGGGTGCGTTTAACTCTTTAGACATTATCTTGATGGCAAACTATTTAAAGCATAAAGCACAGCACTCTGGAGCATGCTGGTCTAACCTCTGCTATCTTGAAAGCCTAAACCCGGTGGCACATCACAATGAGGTTAGATAAAGTGGCTTGATTATACAACGGTGTGTTTCAGGAGTCACAAAACAAACCAATTTGAGCGTCAGCAAGTGTGCATCTTGGCTTGTGTATTGTCAGTCTGTTGTTTTTGTTGTTATTTGTTGTTTTTCTTAAAAAGACTACGCTCCAGCAAGCTTCTTCAACTCCTTCTACTGTCATTGTGCCACTGAACCAAAGACTGTAGAAAGAATTGGACAAACCTGTGTGACGTCAGCTGTCTGCTTACAATAGAGTCCTTGCCTGTATCGTGCAATGCATGCGTAAAGGTCGTTATTAATATCGGTGAACTCTGTTGTCAGTGGCATTCATGTGGGTGATATTCATATACAAAATTTATGATGAATCACAACTCTCTGTCGCATGAAAGAACGTGAGTGTTGTAGACTGAATGTGTGCATGTGTAGTTTACAGAACATACAGTGCCTTTAAAAAAGGTTTTCACCTCTTTGGATGTTTGACCCTTTAACTGATTTAATAAGTCAATCATGGTCAATATAGTGGGCTTTTGGACAAAAAAGGAAATTTACAAAAAAGCCCTCCTTAATGTCAAAGTAAAACCAAGTTTCTGCAAAGTGATGTCAATTAGATAAAAACATGTAAAGTGTAATAAGTGATGGCATGAATAATAACCCACTTTAAGTCAGTATTTAGTAGATGCACCATTGGCAGACCTTGCACATCTGGACACTTCAAATTTTCTCCATTCTTCTTTGTAAAACTTCCCAAGCTCAGTCAGGTTGCCTGGGGACCAGGGGTGAAAAACCCTGTTAAAGTCAAGACACAAATATTCCATTGGATTGAGATCTGGGCTTTGAATCAGCCACTCCAGAACATTCAGCTTGTTGTCTCTAGACCATTTATGTGTAGCTTTTGCTGCGGCAGGTCATTGTGCTGGAAAATCAATCATTTCCCAAGCCATACAGTAGTTCTCTTGCAGACTAAATATGATTCTCCTCCAGGACTGTCCTACATTCTTCCACATTTACCCTCTACAAGCCTTCCAGGGCCAGCTGCTGAGAAGCATACCCATAGCATGATGCTGCCACCCCCTTGCTTCACAGTGGGGAGGGTGTGCTTGTGGTGATGTGCAGGGTTTGGTGTCCAGCAAACATAGCATCTTATCTGATCAAAATGCACCATTTTGGTCTCATCAGACCAAAGAACTTTCTTACACTTGACGATGGAGTCTCCCATATAAGTTTTGCTAACTCTGGATGAGATTCAATGAGTTTCTTCAACTGTGTCTTTCTCTTTGCCACTCTCCCATAAAGCTATGACTGGTGAAGAACCTCGGCAACAGTAGTTGTATGCAGAGTCTCTCCCATCTCATGCTGAAGCTTGTAAATCCTTCGTAGTAGTTATAGGTGTCTTGGTGGCCTCTTTCACTAGTCTCCCTCTTGGACGGTCACTCAGTTTGTGAGGACGGCCTGATCTAGTTATCTTTACATGTGCCATATTCCTTCCATTTCTTGATGATGGATTTAACTGAACTGAATGGCTGTTCAGTGCCTTTTTAACAGCGTGAGCATTTGGCATAAAAATGATGACTGCCTCAGGTGGAGAAAGATATGATAGGGACCTTTGTGTTTGTTTTGTAAATTGGACGGTGTCTCTTGGAGTCCAGCCCAGAGTGTTTTTATTTGCTGGGATGCGATTACCTCAAAAGAGCGACAGAACAGGTATGGCCATGTTTAAAGAGTTTGCATACAAACTTAGAGGTTTTCTGGCAGAAACTGCTCAATGTTTTGTTGTAAGTTAAAGAAAAAAAAAATGAAAAAGTTTGTTTCGTACATCCCTTCTTATCAGCAACAACCCAGCTGGCAGATTTTTTGGAGAGGTCACTGCCCATGAATGGCTGAAGTGAAAAGTGGGAAGTTTTTTCTGAAGTTTTGTTCAGACTGCCATGCCCCGTGTCTGGTTCCTGACTGACTGAACAGCACTGACCCTTCACAAACTCGTCTCTCCAGGAGCGGGGAAGAAATCAGAGAAAAATCCAGCCTTATGCTATGTTATGCTATGTATAGTAATGCTTGTTTCTTTTAATGCATGTTACTAGTTGTCTCTGTCTTTATATCTCAAGTGCTTGTGTTTGTTTTAATACTGAGTAAATGTTTAAGCTGTCGGGATGTTCTGAGGAATGCGTTCACACATTTGCACAAATTGACCAACACACCAGCTTGGATCATCATCTCGTTGATTCACCCCTGATAGCGTGTGAGATTTAACGCAGGGCAAGCCATATGTTCCACCGCCTCTTCCTCTGCTTTCTAACACTAAGCTGTTTCCCTGACAGATGGTCCAGCTGCACTTAACATGACCATGTTATTTTGTCATGTACAGTAAAAACTGCAGAATGACTCTGTGAAGAAGCCATTTATCTTCATGAAGCACAGACTTGAACAATTTCATGCAGGGCTGGGACTGAGTGTTTTGAATCACAACACAGGATTTCATTGGTTTGCTTATGAATTAAGAAAAAGACTTGTTATTCGTTTTAGGTTTCATTGGTGCTGTGAGTCAGAATGAATCCACAAAACTAAATTTTTCATCTTGAGGAGGGTCTTATAATCTTCCAAAGGAAGCACAGATGGAGACTGATTCATGACTTGTAGCTTGAGCCCCTATTTCCACGTGGTCCATCTGTGCATCCGCACCACTCGCTCTGAAGCAAATCACGCCCTTTCAGTCTTTGAGTTTCCACTCAAGAAGTTTATCTTCAGTGGAGCCTTCTGCAAGCAACCTGCACAGAGTAGGACAACTCAAATAGGAACACACTGCATGGGATCTCTCAGAGAATTCAGTCAATTTCAAAATAAAACACCAAGTACAGACAGTCGATTATTTATCCTTTCCCTACATCAATATGTTCTCAAACAGGAAGCTAATGAACAACCCTGTACTGGCAAAGTACCATGCTGTGAGTGTTGTTTTCTTAATTTCTCATTTCTACTTGTGATCTCATGATCCAGCTGCTCTGAGCTGAGAGTCACCTCGCTTCAGAAACAGACCCAGTGGGTGAGGGAGCACAATCAGACAGAGCAAAAACGCTGGCATGGATGGAATGCTGTGGACAGAGACCATCTGGAAATTGTGGGTGAGACTTGGACTAGAAATGTGTAAATCTTTAGATAACTTGGCCTCTGTTGTCACAGATTAAAACAAACTTATACTGACATTTTGTAGAGCAAGCACATATTAAAGAAAGAAGTTCAATGAAGCTTTATTTGAGTGATTTGTTCCCTCCAGCTCTGTGAAATAAATTGGACTTATGTGCAGCAGTAGTTGGTAACGTCTTGTTTCCAGTGGGGTTTTTGCACAATGCTTTCACAGCCTTGGTGGCAGAAAAAAAAAGAAGCTCCTTTCAAGAAAAGTTGGCAAAAGTTTAGAATGAGTCATTCCATCAGACACACAGATACATAAAAAACATACATCAAGTCTAGTAGAAAAGGCAGATTCCCTGATTATCTGCTTCTTTGTTTGATACTGAAGTGTTTGTGGTTGCTCAGGCACAGCCACTGTTTGATTGTTATGGCTAACATGGGCACAGTATGTGATTAATAGCTTTAAATTTGGTAGCCAAGCAACAGCAAGTCGCCTCTCACTGCCAAGAGCACACTGCAGCGATCAGGATACGAACTCAACTTGAGTTCATTGACTCAATAGCTTCATCAAATGAATTATAAATGGTTATAATGTTGATTGCTGAATATCTATTATCTTGTGTAGCTCAACTGGCAGACTGAGTATTTTATTTCTCCTTACCTCCAGGATAGATGCCTCTTATTCCATTTGTTCTGAGGGTTCAGGCCTCTTTTCCTGCGGCCCATTGTCCCCTCTCCTTCAGACACATCTGGCAGAGAACATCTGGGTGTTTTCATTAGGCCCAGAGTGGCTTGGTCTGTAGAGGAGAGGAGAGATAATTGTGATACTTATAAATGAAGGGCATAATTATTAAACCTAACACACACTTAAACAGGAAATACATCTTTAATAATCTAGCTCTATGGTAGTTTTACTAAAAGCTCCCGTGAGGAACTTTCAGTTTGTATTTACTGAAGGACAAGGTGGAAAAAATGGCTGATATTTTGTTTAAGATTTTGTCCTGAAAAAAAAAGAAAATTGTGTTTTCAAACAAAATCTCATCTTGTTGCCTTTCCAAAAGTCAAAACTATTATTCCCCGTGAATCTGAGCAGACAGGCTGTTTCTACACCTAGAGCAGAAGACTCAGGTGTAAAGAACTCTGCAGACATAGTCAGTCTGCCAAGAAAGGGATTCCAAAGCGTTTCATCCAGGGACCCTCAAAAATTACAGTCAGAGAAGTCCCTAAAGATGGTTTAGTCATGTGATGTGCATAGAAGCAGTCATTCACATAGAGGCTGCTCCCAACACTGGCATAAAAAAACAACACAAAAGAACATGGCCTGAATGTCACAAGTACAAATCACAGTTCAAAAAACTTGACGTTGTGTAAAATCTGAATAAATACAGAATACATTGATTTGTGAATCTGATTCAACTTAAATTTAACTGAAAAATGCTCAAAGACTAGATATTTAACATTCAAACAACAACCTCATTGTTTTTATGTGTACTTCAAAAATGAATGCTTGCAAAATCACCTTTTCTTCTGCAACACTCTGCAAGCATCTGAGGACTGAATACTCTGGTTGTTGAAGTACTAATGAGGAATTCCTCACCATTATTGCTTGACTTACAGCTTAAGTTGCTCAACAGTGTGAGGTTTCTGTAGTTGTATTTTTTGCTTCATAATGCACTGTACATGTCTAATGAGAGACAGATCTGGACTGCATGAAGGCCAGTCTAGTACTCTTCAACCCAATAGCCATTATGTTGTGCCTTGCTGAAATAATCAGGGATTCCCCTAAAAAATCTTGTCTGGATGGAAGCATATGTTGATCTCCTTTGGTAGGTGTTTCAGGGCACAGCACGTCAAAACAACCCCGCACAGAAACAGTTTCAGAAAAGTGTCAGAAAAAAAAAATCAATTTAAAAAGCACCTAGGCCCTGCTTAATGTAAAATATCCTACACTGTCTTATAAAGTTTTACTGTTTCTCCAGTACTTTAAGAAAGCTCACTATGGTAAAAGCCTCACCTTATATGCACGTTGGCACTCATTAATTGAAACTATCTCAAATTATCTTTCTAACTTATGTAAATCTGCCCACATTCTTTCATATTTTATACCTATGATCATGTTGAGTCAGCATTATTGAACCCTTTGCTCATCATGCAACCATACTACCATGCATACTGACTTGTATAGACCAGAAAACACATCCAAAAAAGAGTCTGTACTTGTTTGAATCCAGATTTTGATATTCTTTTAGTTGTATTGTATTGTGTGGTGTTTAATATTTAATTCCTGTACATGGAAAACAAAGTTAACTGGAGCAAATTCCTTGTTGGACCATCCCGATAAGAATCGGGATGGTCCTTTTTCTCCAGAGATCTGGACAGCCACTATTTAATAAATAAAATGTGGACTTGGGCCAGACCTTGAGCTTGGGCCAAGGGATGTCAGCAGTGCTCCTGGGTGTTGCTAAAATATGGCTTTCACTTTGCATGGTAAAGTCCTAACTTCTATCTGTAGATGGAACGTTTTCTAAAGTGATCTTGTGCCAGAATGATGCTATTTTCTAATGCAGTGCCACCTGAGGGATGGAAGGTTACAGACATTCAAAGCTGGTTTTTGGCCTTGTCCTTTTTTGTGCAGAGATTTCTCCAGATTCTCTAATTTTTCGTTCTGATAATATGGACTGGTGATGGTAAAACCTCAAAATTACTTGCAGCTGCATATTGAGGAACATTGCACATAAACTGATGGACCACTTTCCTAAACCATCTTTATCAAAGTGGAAAACCTTACACTTTCGGTGATTCATGTGTATTATGAATAACTGAGCTTTACAGGAGGGCTCCTTAAATATCCAGTGATGGTACTATCACCTGTTACCAGTTAACCATCTTACCTGTGGAATATTATGTGTTTTTTGAGTGTTCCACAACTTTCCCAGTCTTTTCAGGCCCCTGTCCCAACATTTTTGGAATATGTTTCAGACATCAAATTCAGAAGAATGGGGCTCTACATGGATAACTTCAATAATATAGAATTTGACAGTTGCTTTTGAGTGTAAATTTCCATTTGTGGATTTGTGCTGATGTTTACACCCCCATGAAAAAGCAGTGACATCGACTGTATGTCTTTGCTGATTTTGTCTAGTACATGCATTTTTCTTTCACAAAAATCTCATCCTGGTGCCTTTAAATATGTAAAACTACTATTCCCTGTGAATCTTTGATGTAGAAATGTAAAGGCGTTTTTTTTGTAGCCACCCTGCAGCAGCAGTTTCAGGTGTTAAATCTATAGAAACAGTCAATCTTCTCGTTTATGTTCTGGTTCGCTTTTGTGTGTCATGTTTCACACAGGAGATATAACATGGATCGTGCTTAAAATAAACACGCTGTATAAAATAATTTCTATAGCAGAAGATCCCGGTCATTTAGGTTGAACCAATGTTTGCAAATGCCTGTTCCAGTGGTTGTAATTCATACTGTATTTGCTCATATGCATACATAAAGTGCATGTAGAGGAGGATATGAGAGGCTGGTGGAGCCATAAATCATACATGCTATGTGCATAACCCTCTTACATGCACAGTCACACTTTCTCACACGTTACAGTTTGTACCATAAATCAAACTTGCTCACCCACAACTGCACTCTCTTAAAGCCATTCACACACAATCCTCTTTCTATTGTTAGTGGTACATGCATGTGTGCTGTGTAAGATACAGTATGGTACTGTAAGAAAGAAGGAGAAAGAATTGTTCATTGTGTGTAAGAGTGGAGAGCTAAAAGTCTACAAATCAATATACTGTTATTGTACATCATAAATCATATAGTATGGTATTCTGTTATTCGACTGTATGTGGTGGAGAGAAATGGCAAGTATGATTTATGTTTACGAGGAGTCTAGAGGTGTGAAGACGTATGTACAATCTCATACAGTCCCATAGAAAAGTACATCTAAGATTTAAAATGTTGATGTCTCAGAGGGACTTTGATTCATTCCAGTGTCTGTTTGTTTCATGTATTTTGGAGAATATCTCACATATTCTTTAAAGGTCCACTCATCACTAGAATGCATCTCTGTCCTTCTTTCTGAGTCACAAATAAACACCACATTATACCTCCGTCCATCCAAACCAGTCTAATCCTCCCTCTTCAACACACTCACACATAATGACATACCAAAGACCCCCGTCTCCTTCAGCCCTCCGAACTTCTGCATGGCTTTGATAGCCTTGGTCAGGGCCTCCTTGGTCTGAAGCTGACCAGTCACCGGGTCAGGGGGCGGGAGGTAGCCAAATTTGCTCAGCCAGTCCTGGAAGGGAAACAGAAGACACAGAGTAAAAGGGTCATTCAAGGCATTTCAAGGATGTAGAGTATCCCTAAGCTGCAGAGGAGGTTCAACACCTGTTCATTTTTATAGTCTGTGGCTCGTGTGTTAATGCATGTTCGCACGGTGAGGCACTGCAGAAGCTTTATGTGTATATATATATATGCAACTGTTTGTACACATTCTTCTCAAATGGAACTCAGCACGAGCTCAAACCCAATCACTCTAGCACTGGAAACCTTAAAAATAGGCCATAAAAATATCAGTAATACCAGCCCTTCTAATATGACAACGTGTCTAAAGTGAAGGTACATGGTATCATCTATATCATACACATACTATGCTATATCCAATAACCATAATGAATTTATTGTTTTTGGCAAATTCACCACGCTTTGCTGAGATAAGAAAGATTTTCAGGAGTTTGCTCTTAATACCTGGATAACTCATGCAACTGTGGTGTTTAACAATACATTATTATAGACAATGATTTGCTTCATTTGTCCAAGATAAATTGTTAATGGTTTGTAGGAAATAAGGAAATTTGGTTGGTATGAAAAAAGTCATGTTTGGTTGTGATTTTCAAAGGTGTGTTTTCAGCAGCTTTATAGAAAATAAGTAATATGAAAAAACATGATAATTTCATCTTCATATGCATAGCGTATACATGTATATACAGTGCTTAACAAATTTATTAGACCACCTGTCACATTTGTCTCAGAGACCATCCAGCATCATGAAGTGCTTTAATGCAGACTCTTTCATTTTCAGTGAGCTCTCCACGTTTTACTATTTTGAACATTAATGAGGGATTTCAAACTGAATTCACCCAAATTTGAGCCGGCTCACTGGGCTTCTCTGAGAAGTCAGAAATGAATCAAGCATAACATTCAACCACTAAAACTCATTTTCTGTTCAGGAATGCAAGTAAATAACTATAATTTGACATATTAATCAAGAAATATTAATGTGCTTTACTATTTTTTCAGTTTTTTTGTAAAACAGTAAATTTGAAAATTCATGGATAACAATAATAATTATATTTTAGCATTAAAAATATAATTTGGGTTAAAGAGCTTCTACATATTGGTGTATTAGCCATTGCAGAAACCTATAAAATGATTTTGGTAATTACCAATGCTGTTAATTTAGGGCAGCTGTGGCATAAGGGTGGGTGGTCTAATAAATTTGTTAAGCACTGTAAATCCTACATTTTCATAGTTGTAACGTGACTTGTCTTGTCATGACAGCCATTAAAGCACCACCACGACAGACACATTTTTGTCATTGCTGTGGAACCACTAGATTTTACGTCAAAGACGGACATTCAAGGAAGCTTGAACTGCTGCTTGAAGCTGCTGTTCTGTTGCTGTATCACATTCATGTTTTGTGCTGCTTGCTTGAATTGGAATAAAATTATTCTCTGCAATCCCATTGCCCAAGCCCCCAAACCCTCATAACATTGTTGCCCCACTAGACATTTCCTGGTCGCGTAGAGAGGAGCTGCTCATCTCTGCCCATCTCGGCTGCTTACTTGTTATCTTAAATCAAGGAGTCTTTTCAAACATACAAACAAAAAACAAGATCTCCACATTTTTTAATGGATGAAGATCACATATTTGGGGAGAAAAATTGTTAAAAGTAAGCGTGCTTGCTGATCCGTAATACCAGCAGTCCTGGAATGCTTTGCAAGAAGCTTGTGGCACAAAGAAGGATGCCCACTTTGAGCACCTTTTCTTCTTCATTCTTCTTCATGAAATGAATTGATGAAACATAAAGCCTATGGTGGTTTACTGTTTGGTATTTAGACCTTAGTGCACTTTTTGATCAACAGCATTCTCTATAGAAAAAAAACATGAGGGAAAGCAGTGCTAATTTTGCCAGTCAGTTTTCGCCTTAATGCTTTAAGTCTCAGAAAACTCAGAAAAATTTTAGCCCAGTTTTAGTCCATACACATTCTCCTTACTTTGAGCCCCAACATTATTTTCTTTGACTTCATTTAATCAACCAAACTGTAAAATTATCATATGGCTGGTGTTGGGCCGAATCCTCAAAATCACCACTTTCAGGGAATAAAAATAACCACTGTATTTATCAATTAATTTAACAATAAGTGGTCATAGACAGCACCTTTTTAACACTTCTGTTGCTTTAAAAAGGGTTAAACCCACTGACTTTAGTCATTGTTTTGAATGAGATTGTAGTTCTGTAATAAATACAATTATCAATTACTGTGGGCTTTATTTTTGTTGACACATGTACACATTTTGTTGATCTATTTCCATTTTTTCTTTTTTTTAACTTCTGTGCAGGACAGTCTTTATTTTAGTAACTTCTACACTTTCGGAAATTTGAAGTGATCTCTCCAGGCTCTTACTCTCTTCTCTCAAACCATCTCAACCCCTGCACTCAGTGATCTAACAGCCCCTCTCCAGTTTTAATGGGTATTTGATCAGCACTTAACACAGGTGAGTGACACAGATCAATAACAAGCCAGCTGTCCCCTCTTCTCAACACGGCAAAATTACATTAGCAGAATGATTGACCGCGCTTCTTACAAAGCTGTCTCTGCTTAGAAAAATTGGACCATTAATAAAGAGCAGGTGACCTCGAAAAGCATCTGGGATGACAAGGACAGAAAACACTGTGAATAAGATTGATTATGTAAAGTGAGCTGCTGCACAGTTATCTGTTATGTGACTACCCGTGTTTTCAGTGTAAAGTTGTTGGCTTACATGCCCAAAATATCAAATTATTATGTGTGCTGGTAAACGTCATATACATAAAACTGAGGTCTTAGTGATGATGTGCTTTCGGTATCAATGCTCAGCGCAGACAGCCAAAGCCTGGCTTACAGTAAATGTTTTATAAAGTAGATGAGAGCAGGTTTATGATGCAGCTATCCTTTAAGTGTAGGCTATAATCACACTGTCAGTGGTGAAAAGGTTACAGAGATAAGGAAAAATAGAATCAAGGATATGTAGGCATATTCTGCTAGCTGTAAGAAAACTATAAAGATAAAGGAAACAGCTGATTTAGGAATCTGTGCAGCCTTAAAGCTCAGTGTGATGGCATGTTGTATACAGTGTGTGGTCGGGGTCAAAGACATTGGGATTCTGGTGCAGGTTATGCTGAGCTGCAGCTTCTAGCTAAGCACTTTAAAGTTCAAAAGCCACCTGGCCCACTTTTCTCTGGTTGAACGATATGTCAGCATACTGAACAGTTTGGCAGGGTGTATTTAAAAAGATATGAGGCAATATTGATCCCTGTCATAACTTTTCTTTTTTTTATCAGAGGGCAGTCACAGCACAAATACAGAAAGAAACCGATTAAAATTCAGCATCTTGCTCAAAGAGCAGCTTGCTAATGCTTGAACACGGTCCCTTTGGTAGAAATATTTCACTTTACTGCACTGCTACTTCTAAGTAAGAATGTTTTTTTACTGGATATGGTCCAAAAAAGAAAAACAAGGATGTTGCATCATCTGGGGTGTGCAGCGGACTGACTCTGTGCTCCACATAAATGCAAATGAGCGAACTTTCTCACAACAACAATTTCTGCTCTGCAGTTGGCATGGATGCCACTGAGAGCATCAATCAAAAACAGCCGTCTTTCTCAGTTTTATGGCAGCAAAAGTGAAGGCAGTGTTGCACTTTTTATACAACTGTTAATGATTCATGTTGGCCCCATTCTGGTTTCCAAAATAACATTTGTGGAAACAAAAAGTTTCTCTTAACTCAGATTAGAACTTTTGGGTTGTGTCAGATTTGGCGTCTCCTGTAAACAAAGTATGCCTTTAACCTGTTTTAATTCTTTTGTTAATCAGGTTTTTGTTCTACTTTTGTATTAAAATTTCCTCATGCTGCCTTTTAAATGCCAAATATGCCATAAATAAAGCCACAGAAAATGTAAAGAGAGCCCATATTGACTATCTCCTCATCTGACACCTCCCCTAAGGTATAGAGGTGTCAAACATACTGGGCTCTGCATGAAGAGGTGGTCTCCAGTAGGTTTCATGTGTATTCAGGCACAGTACTTGGGTGATTGGAACACAACTGTGCTCCATAACTGAGCAGGCGATTGCCACCTCTGAGACCCTAATGTTATTCAAAGGCAGCAAAATTGCCTTCTAGGATGCCCCAGCAGAAAAAAAGATGATAAAGGGACCTCTTTGGTGCCCTCTGAGGTGAAAAAAATGGACAAAGTCCACTCTGTGGGAACCTTGTGGAAAAAAAATGGCAAAGGGCCCTCTTTTGTACCCTTTAAGTATACACATTTTTCGACAAGAGGCCTATTCGGTACTCTTAAGGGGACAAAATCTAACAGATACTCTCTTTGGTAACCTTTAAGTGGACCCAATTTTACAAAGGGCCCTCTTTAGTACACTCTTAGGCCGGCCACACACTACAGGATTTTAAGCCCGATTTTAGGCGAGATTTGACTCCCCCAACGATTGTGGGGGTGTATACCGACTGGAGCCTTGTCGCAAATGATTATTTGTCTGAGTAGTCTGCATGTGTGTGGTGTCACAGCCTGTTGTGGAGAGACAGCAAGATGGTATTGACAGACATCCATGTTTTTTTTTTTTTTTTCTGAAGTCACGTGATCACGTGAGGTCGTGGGCAGGCCAGCAGGTGTGTGGTCTCCAGTGATCTGACAATCTGGCTGAGTCGTCTAGTGTGTGTGTTCAGAGGATTAGAGATGAAAAATCTTTGGAAATTGTCCTGAAGTCTGTGGTCTCTCACAGTGTTAAAATCATTTCAGATTAAAAATCATCTAGTGTGTGGCCTTAGTGAAAAAGTTGATAAAAAGACCTCTTTGGTACCCTTTAAGTCCACAAAGCCTGACAAAGCACCCTTGTTGGCACACCCTAGTAACCTGACAGAGGGATTTGTTTCACACATCCATCTGGGAAAGCTTCAATAGGAAACGGTTGGGAAAAGGCAGAGGCTTTGAAAAAAACTCGGAGTGTGATTGGGTAAACGCTCCATCACATTTCTATGGGCAAAACAGAGCAACAAAAGACGTGACGTATCCGCTATCGAGCTGTGCGTGCGCAGCTACTGAGGAATAATGCGAAACATGGCGACTATAGACATGTAAGTACTCAGCTTTTGTCGTTTTTGAAAAGAAAACAACTCAACACTGTTCTTTGTTCTTCTTTTAACGAAGAAATTTCTTCCATCGTGTTCTGACACTGCCTTTGAATCCTGGTCGAATAAGGGTCTGCAAATCCTTAATGACCTCTATATTGATGGTATTTTCCCTTCATCTGCAGACTTATCAAAAAAATTCACTCTCCCTCAATCTCATTTATTCCGGTTTTTCCAGATCCAGCATTTTGTGCGAAATCAAATCCCTCACTTTCCTAATCACCCCCCAGAGACCTTGATGGATTCCCTTCTCTTGCTCAAAACAGCACAAAAATCCCTAACTTCAATCTTATACTATTCCATTTTTAGAATGAACCCGACCTCCCTGAACTCCTTGAGAGCTGTCTGGGACCAGGACCTCAGGATCACTATCTCTTATGAACAATGGGACCGTATACTTAATCTTGTTCACACATCCTCTGTATGTGCTGGACACAGACCTCTACAGTGCAAGATCTTGCATAGGAGCCACTTCACCAACGCGAGGTTAGCCAAAATTTATCCAGACAGAGCTGACACCTGCAACAGATGTAAACTCTCGCCAGCTGATCACATTCACATGTTTTGATCATGCCATAAACTTACTGAATTATGGCATGCCATCTTTAATACATTAGGAGAGGTCCTTTGTTGCACAGTGAACCCTGACCCCCCTTGTCGCTCTTTTTGGAATGCCTCCAGCACTAGGCTGGTCCAAATCCTCACAACAGGTTATTGCGTTCACCACCTTGCTTGCAAAGAGACTTGTTCTCCTCACTCATCCCCTCCTACACACAATAGATGGATTCAAGAAATCTTACGAAGCGTGAGACCTGAGAAGATCAGATTCTCCCTGAACGGTTCCCTACAGGCCTTTAATAAAATCTGGCAACCTTTTTTACTTCATATAGATACCTTACATATTGAAGCTGAAAAACAATGTACTACTGAGTTGTTGATTCTGTTTACTTATCATTATTATTGTTATTTTATTATTTATTTATTTATTATTTTTTATTTATTTTTTTATTTTTCCCTTCCCTTCTTTCATCTTTTTTCTTTTCTCTTTATTTATTTGATATATTATTCACTGCTTGTCGATACCTTCTGACATTTGGTTATCTTGTCCATTTTGTTACTTGTGGCGTGAATGAGTATGACTGAGTGAGTTGTTTAGATGGGGAAGGGGTACTTGCACTTTAATGCATCCTGTTTAAAAAGAGACATTATTTTCAACTGTGACAAATTTAATACAATTGAGAGATAGCTTTTTGTTGTACATTTATGTCATTATCCTTTTCTGTACCCATCCAATAAATGGAAATTCAATAAAAATATTTGACAAAGAAAAAAAAAAGTTCTGATAAAACTGGCGCTTTAGCAGCATCCATGCTAAGCTCTTCCACCATAATTGCACCAGCCTCTTGCTGCTGCTTGTTTACGTCACGACTCTGCTGCACCTGAAAGTACTGCCCCTCGTCACTGATTGGTCCTGTCACTTTCTAACCGGGCACAAACGGTTCAGATGGGAGCTTTGCAAGATGGATTTCCAGTTGCCCTAAAAAACTAAGAATATTTTCCAAATTACATTGTTGCCACTTAACACCAATTTTGTCAAAATTTTTTCCCCTTTTCATCTGTTTTTTTTTTTTTTAATTTTAACATATTTTTTTACCATTAACCACCTAATTTTGTCAGTTTTAAACTCTTTCCATCACTTCTTTTCTGCCTGTTTTTGCCACTTCTAAACCTATTATTGCCATTCATTCATTGAAGGATGAATGGATCAGGTCTTCACACTGTAAAACGACATTGAACAGTGTCTGGGATGGAAATTCTATTTAATCCAAGATCATAAGAATTGTTAGAACTTTCTATGAATATTTTCAGTGCAGCTGTCATCAACTGCTCCAACTGGTTCCCTGCAGTTTGACAAGGGTGCATCATCCCTCCCATCCTCTCCCATCAACACAGCAGCAAATAAATACAAGATCCATTATTGTAATTAAGCATCACTTTGTCCCAGGCAGATATCAAAGCTTGACAATTCAAGTTAGAGAGCTACTGTAGCTCTAGAGATCCAAGAAGCCTAAAAACTTAGATGCTCTTGTAACTGCAACATCAGGTCTGTTCTGCCATATGGTGCAGGGAGTCGTCAAAACTGGCATAACAAGAGTGGAACCTTTTCACAACAAACGCCTTGAACAAATCTGCCAGATCTTCTGGCCAAATATCCAACCTACAAGTGTACAAAAAAACAGACCACAGGAGCATAAAGAAGGAAATCACATAAAGATGTTTGAGATGTCTTAGTCATGTGTTGTGAATGGAATAGGTCCAGGTTGCAAGGGCTATCTTTTGATGGAAACCACCAGGCAAAAGAAAACCTGGAAGACCCCAAACCACCTGGTGTTAAGCGTGAGGGCAAAGGAGGGGGTCATAGAGGCCTTATGTCTAAAAGTAAGGAAGTTGGAACAAAATTTAAGGAAGTGAAATGCCAAACACCATCCCAATATTTGATTTCAAAAGAATAAAGGAATAGAAAGGTAGTGTGAAGAAAGGGAAACATCTCCCTTTCCTCCTCATGCAGTGAGAGAAAAGTCTGCACACAAACAGTGAGCTGCATCCTCCTGTTTGAGTGTAGACTCTCTAAATCTGTGATTAACTCAAGCACGAGGGGGCTGACGCAGATGGCTGGGACTCCGCTCTTCTTTAATCATGCATTATTAAGACATGCCGACACTGAAAACAGTGGCACAAAGTGATGTCTAACACTCTAGTGTTCTCATATTCTTGTATATGAAATGAGAGTGTGGATGCATACTCCGCCAGCCTCTTAACTGAGACTTTTTTCACACTTTCTCTCTCTAGAAGCTGGCAGGTTTTATTTGTTCCTCCATGGTCTTCATGATACTTTACAGTCTTTAATATTTTTGTGCAAGATGTGGAGAAGAGCCAGAGAATAAATGATCGGACAAAAACAACACTCTGTGGATCAAATATGTAACAATGTTTGTGTCACACAATCTGAAGGCTTTCAGAAACAAGCAGGCAAACAATAGTCTGAGTCATCTGGTACATGAAGTGTCCAAAAGCTGCTCATTTTGACATTCAAACACCTCTGCCAAACAGCAGAAAAATGCTAATTTAGGATCACATCATTTCAAGACAGTAACACCTACGCTTATTAAATCTGTCACATTTTCATGTAGTCATCAGTCTACTTGTCCCTCAGCTGACCTGCAGACTAGAATGAGCCAAAAGCCGGTTTCTGACATTGATTCTGCACAGCACCATAAAAGCTCCATTGTCATTCGGCTTTGTTACTTTGATCACATTCAGACGTGTACAAATACACACTCTTCTCTTCTGCCAGCTCAGCTGTTAACTAACATCTCCTGTTGCCTTGGTTAAGCCTTTGTTTGTTCCTCCAGTGTCAGCAAGCCCTCCTGTTCTCAGCTTTTGTGTGTTTATAAAGAACAAGGTGGAACACTAGCCTTTAACAGTTAATGTACATAAAGTGTAAAGAAGCTTATTAACAGGCCTGCCCATACATTTGGCTGGGATAAGTGGATCAGGAACATTGGTGACTAATGACAGATGAAAAGTGTGTCAAGCTATATTTGGGTTCTAATGTTGTAATTCTTTATTTGTGCAACTTTTAAACCCATTTCACCACATTTTCCATCCATTTTTGCAACTTTTAATTTTATTTTACTGATTTTTGCCCATTAATGCCATTTTTAACCAATTTCTTGTTGGTTTTAACCCATTTTTGACTATTCTTTTTGCTACCTTTATCTTGTTTTTGTCACTTTTGCCAAATTCAGTTGCTTTCCCCTTTAATTCCCACTTTAACCCCACTTTTGCAATGTATTTGCTGCTGTTTTTACTCATCTAGGGTACTTTTAACACATTTTAGCAATGTCTTTGCCACTTCTTTTCCTACCTTAACCAATTGTTGTCATGTTTTGCCCATTTTTGCTGCCTCCCCCCATTTTTGCTTCTTTGTTTTTCCTTTAATTTTTATCAATTTCTCTGCTTTTCACCCATTTTTGCAACTTTTTGTCAATTATTTTCCATGTTTCCATGACATGTTTATTCTGTTTTATTTTTATTTTTTGCCCATTTTTATGCATTTTTGCCAGTTTCTTTCCCATTTTTGCCTCTTTGTTGCCACATTTCGCCCCTGAATGCAACATCTTTTTGCCACTTTTCACCCAGTTTGGCTACTTTTTGCCCTTTGTTGCCCCTTTCCACAATGTATTTGCTGCTGTTTCGCCCATTTTTTGGCACTTAAAACCTCTTATCCCAATGTTGTGGCCACTTTTTGCCACCTTAAAGCCATTTTTGCCACTTTTTATTCATTTCTTGTTTCTTTATACAATTATTCTATGCATTAAAAACAAGATATTTTAAGTTTTTAACTTTAATTTTTTGGTATCCTTACATTTCTGCACATCATGACCCAGCTCTGGCATTACTTTCTTAATCATTTAGCTCAGTGTGCCCATTCACTTTGTTACCATCACCATTTTTGCCCAATTTAACAGCTTCTTGCCCTTTCTTACCACTTTTTGCTGCTTTAAGTCATTTTTGGCAACATATTTCACCTTTATTTCCATTTTGCCATGTATTTGCTGTTTTTGCCCATTTTTGGCACTTTAAACCTTTTTAGCAATGTTTTTGCCACTTAACCCATTTTTGCCACTCTTCACCAATTTTCTCTCTTTTCACAATTATAATATCCTTTTCCAAAAAAGTCTGAGTTTTTTCTACTTTATTTTCTGGTTTCCTGACATTTGTGCAAATTATGACCTATGAAATCTGAACATGACTGTAGACCTACAAAGCAATTAACTTTGCATATTTAGAAAACACAATAGGTAAAAAATCTGCCACCAGGGGGCTCTTAACAAAACAATAACACAATATGATGAGTGCAGAACATTGCTGCTCAGCAATTCATAAAGAGATTCATAGAGAATCTATGGGGTCTTGTCAAGAGGAAGATGAGAAACACCAGACCCAACAATGCAGATGACCTGAAGGCCGCTATCAAAGCAGCCTGGGCTTCCATTACACCTGAGCAGTGCCACAGGCTGATTGCCTCGATGCCACGCCACATTGATGCAGTAATTCATGCAAAAGGAGGCCCAACCAAGTATTGAAGGTATAGAAATCAACATACTTTTCAGAAACCTGACATTTCTGTGTAAAATATCAATTTTTTATTGATCTTATGTAATATTCTAATTTTCTGAGACACTGAATTTGGGGTTTTCATTATCTGTAAGCCATAATCATCAACATTTCAAGAAATAAAGGCTTGAAATATTTTACTCTATGTGTAATGAGTCTATATGGGTTTCACTTTCTGAAATGAGTGACAAAAAATACTGAACTTTTTCATGATATTCTAATTTTTTGAGATGTACCTGTACATAGATTGTGGCTGGTGCGGTGGTTTTTATGGTTGCCATGGTCAGAGTCATGTGAATCACAGCTTTCTTTTTTTTTTTTTTAAGGTTTATTTTGGGCATTTTTGTGCCTTTATTTGATAGAGGAGGATAGAGTATAGAGTCGGAAACAGGGATGAGAGCAGGGGAGAGACATGCGGTAAAGGGCCTCAGGTCGGATTCGAATCCGGGCAGTCCGTGTACATGGGGCGCACGCCTTAACCACTCGGCCACCTACGCCTAGAATCACAGCTTTCTGCTGGTATATGTCTGGTGTTATAATTATGTACTGTAATTTTCTGCATAATTGCATGAATGCAACACAAACAGACAGAATAGTAGGACTTTAAAGATGTTAACAAATGCCTCTAAGTTTCTTTAAATGCTGCAAGTTATGCTTATGAGCCGTGTGTGGCGTATTTTATCAAAAGACCTGTACCCCTTGAAGGGATCTTTGTATCTGACAATTTACAGGCAAAAGCAACATTCAGTGCGAGTGCAGGGACCAGTCTGACCTTTATTCAACAAGGCTGGAAATCAAGACAGCGGAGGTCGAGACAAAAAGTCTGGCCCTGAATGTTAAGTATTTGGACAGAATCGTAGGTATTGCAGAATCGTGGGAAAATCAGCATTCTGTCCATAGTGTTTATCAGCCAGTGTTGGGTTATTGTCATGCTTTTTGTCAACACAGATGAAGGTTGTTGTTCAACCCTGTCAGGAATCCTAAACTCTATCATCTATCTAACTGTCAGGCCTGTTCAGAAAGGTGGCTGTACATGTGAGGGAGACTGTGTGAAAGCAAAATAAAGGCGGGAGCTTAACCCGACAAAACATCTCACTCAAGGGGGAGTCAAAGAGAGACGCAGAGGGGAGACGGAGGGAGACCTCTGATGAGAAAGGGCTCGTGGAGTCTTAAGATCTGCTCATCCTCCAGGGAGCTTCCTGTTGTACAGCCTTGTAAACATCAAACTCACACCGCTGACTATGATATCACACTCCACAAGAGCGACACGGGGGTGCGTAAAAGTGAGACACGCATGAGCTGCATGACTAACATCATGGAAAAAAAGAAAGAGGGAGAGACAAAGACGCACATACAGAGACAGGGGCTTTCAATGATGTAGGCCTGGTTCAATCAGACAGAGGGTCTTTGTTTGACAGCTAATTTCATCTCCTGGTATTATCTTTTACAAGCTTTAACAGAGACTTTTATCAATGAGGGGGAGATTTGGAGGTAAAATTTATTGCCAGAATGGTTTTTACGAGTTCCTGTGAACACCTTTCTTCTTTCTACAGTGTAAAAACAATGCAGCCTTTATAAATGTAAATTATTTCAAGCTGAATTTACTAAATTATTCTCTGTCAAATACATTTTATTACAAATAAAGGTTGCCTTTTGTTGGTTTGAATAGTAAACGCTTTTGCAACCACTGTTTAAGCCAACAAAAGCAAAACATGGCTTGTTTTTATCAAAAGAGTTTTATGGTCTGATACTTGAAACAAAGCATTACTATGTATTACCTTTAAAAGAAAACAATGTGTTATTAATTAAGGAGAAACAATTGGAAACAAAAGAATGAACTGCTAATCAGTCCAAAAGTGTGCATCATTGCTCTGATCTTCTTTGTCTTGTGAGCTAATTCACTAATCATGCAGCACTTATGATAGTCAGGCACAAACACCCTGTTATTTCGTCCTTCCCCTTGCAGTTTACTCTTTTTTTTGGCATCTGCAGCTACCCTGTGCAGAGCCTGGCGCTCATCCTGCCAGAGCATGGCTCTGTTCACAAAAAGATGATGAGCTTGGAGGGGAGGGAAAACTTTTTCAGGGTTTATTTTGATGCCCGGCTCGAAAAATGTAATATGAGTTTCATCTTATAAAGCAAAGTCTCCTGCCTGAGAGCAGCAAACAAGGAAAACTCAGAAAAACAAATAAAATGAATTTGTATCCGTGCAAGTGAAAGATGGACAATAAGTCTTACTGCTGATGTTCTCTGAGTAATAACAGTTAAAACAAAGTATGATTCTTTTAAATATGCACAAACATTCCCGAAGCACAGAGACCTAGCCTGCTCTGCAGTGCAGATAAGGATGCATTTAAACCTTCAGCTGAGTTTCAGGATTAACACATGTCCTTTAGAATCCTTTGCACAAGTTTGGTAGGTGAAAAAGCCACACTATTATTTTGTAAATCAGTGTAAGACAGTTATTTCAGTTTAGACTGGATTTTGAAGATGGCCAAAGCAATTTGGATCTTCCCAAGTCCAACTAAGACTTTTAATCCCAGCTGTAAATATATTATTGTTATGAATGTGAATGTGAGTCTAAGAATTCCTCAGCTGCAACAGCTATAACATCATCATTGTTGAAATGTTTATCATAGAATGATCAGACAAAGATATCTTAGGCCAGCCACACACTACAGGATTTTAAGCCAATTTTGGCCAAGATTTGACTCCCCCAACAATCATGGGGGCATATACCGACTGGAGACTGGTAGCAAATGATTATTTGTCTTAGTAGTCTGCATGTGTGTGGTGTCAACATGATTAATTTACTGCTCCAAATCGTGTCGTAGCCCCCCAGACCCTGAATCGTAAATATCATGTTTGATATTTACAAGTCTAGGTTGTAGTACTGCTGACAGAGTACCCACAACAACCAATGAGAGCGAGCACACCGGTAGCGTCACCAGACGAATCATACATACTTTCACCACTCACAACCATAAACACAACTGTACCTTAATTCCAGCCAGGATTTCGTCCCAAGTCTTTCCCATGTTTTATGATTGTTGCTGCACATGTAACACATGCCAGGACAGACTGTTGTGGAGAGACAGCAAGACGATATCGACAGACATCCGTGGTTTTTTTCTTTTTGGTCTCCAGTGATCTGACAGTCTGGCTGAGTTGTCTAGTGTGTGCGTTCAGAGGATTAAAGATGAAAAATCTTTGGAAATTGTCCTGAAGTCCCCGGTCTCTCATGGTTTTAAAACCGTTTCAGATTAAAAAATTGTCTAGTGTGTGGCCGGCCTTACTCAGTTGTTCTTGCTAATACTTACATTATTTTAATGTTATTAGCAGGGCTGTAGCCATAATTCAGTTTAATGGGTTTCTATTGCTTTGGTTTTTGTCCCTATCCATCTCTTTCATTCTGTCTGGTCTTCCATCCTACTTTCAGGTGGTCGTCCAGGATGAGTCTGGTCATGCTCGGCGTTTCTGCCTCCTAGAAAAAAATTGTCCCTCCACTGTGACTGTATTTTGTTTATGCTGGTCAATGTTAACCTGACAAGCCAGTTGGACTTGTTTCATACATCCATCTAGGAAAGCTTCAATAGGAAATGTTTGAGGAAAAGCAGAGGCTTTGAAAAAAACTCGGAATGTGATTGGGTGAACGTTCTATCTCTACAGGTCAGTAAGAGCAACAAAACATGTGCGTGCGCAGCTACTGAGGAATAACACAAAACTTGGCAACTATAGACATGTAAGTACTCAACTTTTGTTGTTTTTGAAAAGAAAACTCACTGCTGTTCTTTGTTCTTCTTTTAACGAAGAAATGTCGTCAAATTCTGATAAAACTGGCGCTTTAGCAGCATCCACGCTAATCTCTTCCTCCATAACTGCACCAGCTCTTGCTGCTGCTTGTTTACAACACGACCCTGCTGCGCCTGAAAGTACTGCCCCTTGTCACTGATTGGTCCTGTCACTTTCTAACCGGGCCCAAACGGTTCAGATGGGAGCTTTGAAAGATGGATTCGCCTGTGAAAAACAAGGAAACAGGAGTGGCTTCCTCCTTGCCACTCTCTCATAAAGCTTTGATTGGTGAAGAACCTGGGCCACAGTTGTTGTATGCAAAGGCTCTCCACTCTCAGCTGCTGGAGCTTGTTAAAACTTGGAGGCAAACTCCTGCACACTGCCTACACTACATAAATTGTATAACATTTCAAAACTGAAATGTCTCCAATTTATTTGCTCAAATGAGGTAGCACTCTCTCCCTTTCCCTCCTTCGTGGCAGCTTTCCATGAAAAATATGTGTGAAGTTCTGTTGTTTTTTTTCTAAAGCTTAACTGCTTCTGAAAATATTGATCATCAGTGGAGCAAATTATGTTGCTTTAATCCATGGTATCAAAAAATGCTGAAATATCAAAAACATTGATAATCTTTGTTTGATTCTTCTTCTGTCCGTCTTGTTTTCACTTCACAACCTAAGACAGTCATGAAAGCCCAGGCCTCAGCCCATCCCTGAGGTATTTTACAAGAATGTAAACATTAAAGTGGCCACTGCTACTTCACAGACCTCAGATCGACAGAGGGGTCACTGGGTTAAACGGCTCCTGGTGACTCATGTCTTGTCAATAAGGCGGAGTTTCAGTGGTCTCTGCAGCTGTTCCTTGGGGAGGAACAGAGGGAGGTTTTGTCAAATGAGAAGCTCACAAGGAGGGAGAATGAAACAAATTGAGCTCTATACAGAGAACGATGGGATGGCAGGGAGACCTTTGACCTTGTTGGTGAACCAGGAATAGAGTGTGGCCCATCTGGCAGGAAGTGTTGTATGATGCTGGAATGACGTTGATTGGCAACAGGGAGGTTAGGGAATGTAGTTGAAAACAGAATTCTCTGTTTTGAGGCCTCCTCTGTCTTTCAGGCTACATTCACATGGTAGGAATTAATCCTCAATCAGATCTTTAGCTCAGGTTTTACTTTTTTGTTCAGCTGTTCACACTGTGTTCAAATTCCAAAAGATCTGATACACTTTATTGCCAAAATTATTCACTCACCCATCCAAATAATTGAAATCAGGTGTTCCAATCACTTCCATGGCCACAGGTGTATAAAATCAAGACCTAGGCATGCAGACTGTTTCTACAAACATCTGTGAAAGAATGGGTCGCCCTCAGGAGCTCAGTGAATTCCAGCGTGGTACTGTGATAGGATGCCACCTGTTCAACAAGTCCAGTCATGAAATTTCCTGGCTCCTAAATATTCTGTAGTCAACTGTCAGTGGTATTATAACAAAGTGAAAGCCATTAGGAATGACAGCAACTCAGCCAAAAAGTGGTAGGCCACGTAAAATGACAGAGCGGGGTCAGCGGATGCTGAGGCACATAGTGTGCAGAGGTCGCCAACATTCTGCAGAGTCAATTGCTACAGACCTCCAAACTTCATGTGGCCTTCAGATTAGCTCAAGAACAGTGCGTAGAGTGCTTCATGGAATGGGTTTCCATGGCCGAGCAGCTGCATCCAAGCCATAAAGCACCAAGTGCAATGCAGTGTTGGATGCAGTGGTGCAAAGCACACCGCCACTTGACTCAGTAGAGCAGTGGAGACGCGATCTCTGGAGTGATGAATCGCGCTTCTCCATCTAGCAATCTGATGGATGAATCTGGGTTTGGCAGTTGCCAGGAGAACAGTACTTGTCTGACTGCACTGTGCCAAGTGTAAAGTTTGGTTGGGGGTCGATTTTGGTGTGGGGTTGTTTTCAGGAGCTGGGCTTGGCCCCTTAGTTCCAGTGAAAGGAACTCTGAATGCTTCAGCATGCCAAGAGATTTTGGACAATTCTGTGCTCCCAACTTTGTGGGAACAGTTTGGAGATGGCCCCTTCCTGTTCCAACATGACCGTGCATCAGTGCACAAAGCAAGGTCCATAAAGACATGGATGAGAGAGTTTGGTGTGGATGAACTTGACTGGCCTGCACAGAGTCCTGACCTCAACCCGATAGAACATCTTTGGAAAGAATTAGAGCGGAGACTGAGAGCCAGGCCTTCTTGTCCAACATCAGTGTGTGACCTCACAAATGCACTTCTGGAAGAATGGTCAAAAATTCCCATAAAAACACTCCTAAACCTTGTGGAAACCTTGTCTTCCCAGAAGAGTTGATGCTGTTATAGCTGCAAAGGGTGGACCGATGTCATGTTACTAAACCTATGGACTTAGGATAGGATGCTACTTTAGTTCAAATGCGAGCCAAAGCAGGTGAGCAAATACTTTTGGCAATACAGTGTACGTATCTGATTTAGTACCACACATGAATATGGCCTGAATCTGGAATGACAAGCTTTGATTCAAAGTGACTTGTGCTGTTTACACTGTCAGAAAAAACCCTGCACTTCACTACAAACACACCATCCCCTCTGTGGTGGCACCATCATGCTGTGGGGATGCTCCTCAGCAGCAGTCACTTATTTTACCTTACATATCCATCCATCCATTTTCTATACTGCTTATCCCATTGGGGATCGCAGGGGGGCATGCATGGGGAGAACGTGCAAACTCCACACAGAAAGGCCCTGACCGGGAAGCAAACCAGGAACCTTCTTGCTGTGAGGCAACAGCCAAAAAAAACAAAAACAAAAACAAAAAAAGAAGTAAAAAGTGGTGGAAAAAGAAAAATAACTGGATGAATGTTCAGACAAAGAGATGAAACAAAACAAGACTTGTCTTCTGTTGGTGTTTACCTGCTTTGCCCTTTCTCTGTAATGGGATTACAGTGACCAGGGCTCAGCATTTCAGAGCAAACAAATTTGGTTTCACAGATAATGTGGCATGAAATGGAACAAACAAAAGCTAAGTTGATTTAATACCCGGTCTAATAGCCATTGACAAATTGTATGGGTTTATCTGAGAGGCTGGGAAGCACTGAATGTGTGCTCCAGCTTTGGTCAGAACTATTAAACTAAAGTGGAAAAAAACTGAGAATTTTGTGGGGATCGATTTTCAGCTCTAATTCTAAAGAGGAGTTAATAATATTCTAATTGGGATTGCTGTTTAATTGAACACTTTGGAGCTAGATGAAAGAGTACAGAATATGACTTGTTGCTTAACGTTTTTAGGGACGTTTGAAAGGCTAAGTCCTGAACTGAGGATTTGTTTTAGAAATCATATGCTGTCTTGACTTTTTGTTTACTCTGAAAGTGCCATTTGTTTGCTTCTTCTGCCTGTGAGAGGCAAATTTAAGCAGTATTTGGGAATTAAAGATATCTGTTTTACACTATTTATATCTAGGTTTTCTACCTGCAGCCTTTACCTTTAAACTCCATTAGAAGATTTCAATGTTCTCAGTTTCTTTTGATTGTAAAAAAGGTTTCAATATTCAGGTATCTTGGCTTTCAAGTTAGAAATATCCGTACTGATATGTTGTTTAAACCTCTAGAGCCCAAATGAGCAGAATCAAACCAGAGTTTGAACCAAAAGACCACTGAAGGCACCGCTGGGAGAGTCTAAACCTGTGCAACACAAAGCACTGACTAGTTCATTTATGTGAGAAATTTTGCTCTCAGTATATACCTTAAAACCATATCTGAATATTTTGATTAATATTGACATGCTCATTATTTCACATGTGAATTTACTGATTTTACATCTGCATCACATGCATTAATTAAACTTAAACAATCATAACACCTTTATATTCTAAACACTGAAGAACAAGCAGTAAGTTAAACTGTTCTGGGATCCCCTGCTCTTTCCCAACCCTATGTGGAAAGTAGGGCTGCAGTAATAGATTCTTTATGTAGTTGAGTACTCTCTTGATTCTTCTGATGATTAATCAAGTACTCTAAAAAGAAGCTCAATGAGAAAAGAAGACTGGTCCCTAAAATGAACTACTTCTATATTAAAAATTGGTATTAACAGATTTCTAAAGAAAATAGATTTTGCCAAATGCAATGAAGTTCTGATGGCAATTCACATTTCTTAAAGTTACATGGAAAGGAAGTATGATAATTACATAAGATTATGCCATATTTGGGGTTGTAGGATCATCTCCCAGGAAATGTTTGGTGCCAACACTTTATTTCTTTTATTGTAGTTTATATTTATTTTCCAATTTGCCATTAAAGTAAAGGGACGCTCAATCGTTTTAATATCCTCTACTTTATGCATGAATGTAATATTTCACATTCTAGCAAGAATAGAGTGTCATCATTCACATGGCGGTCTGATGATGTTTGAAAGGAACAGCACGCCATCCAAACTTACAGCGTAGGAGTATACATGATTGATTTAAGCGAAGCCTCAAGGAAGATAATTTGCCTGGAGGAATTTTTTTTATCGAATCACTCGGATAATTAGAGGAACTGTTTCAGCCCTAGTTGAAAGCAGCAAGTAGGAACAGCATATGCTCCTGCTCCTGTGCCTACAAGGAAAGCCTGAGGCAGGGAGAGAAGCAGTAATAAATCCAGATCAAAGTAGGCGTCAGTGACAACAGAATGACATTGATCAGGTAAGATAAAGCATAGAGGAGGAGCTGGGGTGGAGGAGGGTTTTCAAAAGCAGCTTGCAGAGGGAGCACAAATGCATAGCCAGGCCAGAGCAGTTTAAATATGATAGCATGAGTGTAAGTAGCCAATAGCTTGCTCAGCTGGCTGTCAGCTGAGGGATTGCATTAAATCAGCTGATCTCAAATACACAGTGGTGCTTGACTCCATGACATACCTGATCTAATGCTATACACTTGATTTTCTGGGCCCAAGCTCTGCACACTCCGAAATATATATGAGCTGCTCTTTCTTTTTTTAATGGGTTCATTGTGTGACAAATTAGCTCAACATCATTAAAAGGAGTTCTTTAATAACTTTTACTGCATCTTCACACACAGGCAGTGGTGCTGCTGTTGAAAACAGACACATTCTGGATGCATTTTCTATAAACGCACTTTTTACACAGCCCAGTCTTCATGACAGAAACCAAAGCAGTAAGATGGCTATTTTTAAATACCACAGGAAAGGGTATTACTGAATTACTGCCCATTACTTGTGACAGCTACCCAAGAAGGTACCATCCGCAACAGTATTCACTGTAGTAAAGCATTGGGGTTGTTGTGAAGTCAACATCTCTATGAGTAATTTATCATTGATGATTTCCATCCAACCCACTTTTGCTGTTTATATCAACTGCTTTCACTCAGTCTTTTAAACTGTGTGCCATTTCATGGCTTTCCTGCTGATCTGAAGGTAATTTGACATGATGTATAATGTAAAAATGGTTTATACAAATGGGAAATCTGGTAAAACTGTGTGACCAAGATGACTTAACTGCATAGCAAAATATTAAACAAAATATAAAATGAATTATGGTCTTCATTCTTGTACATTTTTAGATAATTTCTGATAAATCCATATTTCCTCTGTTAATGTATGGACTCCACGTTTCATCTTTACCCGTATCTTAATTGAAACAACTGTGGGGATCAAATTGTCCTATATGGCAACATATAGCACTTTGTCAGACAGCCACAGTTTCACCTCACACAGTGAACAATGAACACAAAGAGGTTCAACCCTGTAATTCCTTCTAACAGCACTTTATTGTGCAAATAAAGATTTTCGAAGGCAAAACAAAAGTTATTGGAATCAATGTTTGGAGGGCTTAAATCTTGTTATTTTCAACTTGTGTAATTACCATTATTATCCCTGTTATGTGACTGCAATTACTGCTCTGATACTAAGTCTCGTATAGTTATGCCTCCAGTCACAATGAAATAACATGTAGGTCAATGCAATCTTTATATAGAACCACATCATATCCATCCTTATTTTTCAGTCTGACTCACACTCAATGTCTTTGTTCACATAATATCTGCTCTCCCTTTTGACCCCTTCTCCTCTGAGTGATAAGAAGGACCTAACTTTTAGCTTCTCTGGTTATCTTTCTGTTCCGTTCCTCTTAATCTACCCCTTTTCCCTATCTGGTTATTCTCTCCTCCCCCTGTGTCTCTCATTTCAAGGAGACTGATTCCAAATACGGCAGAAAGAGAGAGAAAAGGATGAAGGAGGAAATCACTGGAGTTCTTACAACTCATCTTAAGAATAACACAGATCGAGGATGTGCCAAATTTCATGGCACTACAACCAGTAGGTTTAATTCAATTTTTTTTTACTCACAGCCACAAATGGGAACCTTATGGATTCACAGGAGCAAAGTCAAAGGATTACCAAAGTAAGTAAAGCTCATACTCTCAAGAAAAAGATTTTCTCTACAAAATATGAAAGCATATAATCCAAACATTGTATCAGTCCAGTCTATACAAGGCATTATCAGCAGACTACGCCATCCTTAGTGTTAAAAAGAGAGCTATGCTCAAGTGAAAATATGTGGCTTTTCTTAAGATATCACTCACATTCTAATCAGTCTCAGCTGGGCTGCTACACCATCCTTTTCATCCTGACCTTTTAGATCTGCTCATGTCAAGGTATCTATCCATCAGCTGATTAAAACATCCTGTTAAGATGATTGGTCCCTTCATACAACCAAAGACTCCTTTCATTCCTTCTTTACCTTACTGGTGCATGCAATATATTAAAAAGTCTTGATTTTATTAAGCAATATGACACAGAGGTGTTCGCAGTGGTGGGCGCCAAATTGTATGTGGCATCTCAACCTAAGAAGAAGAAATACTTTATTCACCCACAGTGAAAATCCAGTGTTTACTCTCTGTTACTGAACATGTTTTACAAAGCTAGGCCTGGAGTGCAGGTGCATGCACAAACAGGACTTCACATGACAGAGCGCCAAAGCAGTCAGGGTTTTGGTGTCTTCCTTACTGTGGCATCTGAGCGACGCTCAAATGTTGAACTGGCACCTCTCCAGCCAGACCAATCACCACTCTCTGGTTTGTAACAGGACTCAAACAAGCAACTCTCCGGTTCTCAGCCCAAGTCTCAACAGACTGAAACACTGCTGCCCCCTAACCTCCAATCAGTCTATTAACAGGCAAAGAGCTGGAGGTGAGGTGGGCCTTAGGCCTCCAGGCAGATAAAGCTTTAGCATGCCCACCTGACTGCACACACCTCTGATTTTTAAAATTTGCATGACTCTTAGCCTTAATATCTCCAAGATAGATGAGTTTTTAATAACAACAACAACAAAAAAAAAAGCACATTTCAGTGCATTGGAAATTTTTTTGGGTCCATTCCCTGACTTATACATTTTGATAACCTTTTTTTCTGAGTTGCTTGGAGCGTTCTTCTGTCTTCATGGTGAAATGGTAGCAAAGGATACTATTAACAAGTGAAATATATAATATAATATTTCGCTGGTTAATAGTGACTACTATTAACCAGTGACTGGACCTTCTAGACACAAGTACAATGTCTTGAGACACATTTACTGCACTCATGTGGATACAATTTATTGTTCAAAAGTTATTGAACTTTAAATAACATGTCTCTTCTTGTCATATATGTCGTACATATGACAACGTCTGTGTCGGGGATAAAATAAAACTCACAGACAGCTCATCTACACCTTGCAATATCAATAATGCACCTCTTTACTTCTTCCTTATTTCCTTTCAAATCCATAACAACTTTCTTTTTCCATGGTTAAGGTTATATCATATTTTTTGAAGTACTCAAGTTCCTGATTTTTACTGTAAATAAAAGCAGGTCTATATCCAAACAGGATGTCATGTAGTATTTCTTTAAGAATCTTTGATTTAGCATGTAGAAAGTTGCTCACCTCTTTCCTGGCTTGGTTTAATTTGAGCAGGGCAAATAAAGGAGTCTGTGACATCACCAGTCTTGATTGGGAGTTTCCCCGCCCCCCAATGTTTCATAGATAGAAAATCACAGAGCAGTTAAACTCATAAAGTTTGTTGTTAGCTGATGTCACTGCCTTTATTGAAAGTTAACAGCCAGCTACATGCAGTGTGTTGGTTCATTGTGAGGTAAATTTTCAAAATTTATCAGCCATGGTGCCCTACGGGTCATTAAAAGTATCATAACAGAGATTTGTGCCAGAAAACAGTAAATTTAATCCCCAACTTTGTCTCTCTGCTCTAGCACAGCCAGGATGCTGGCTCTGATTAGAGGTTTTTTAATTTATTTGAGAGGATCGCAGGGATTCTCTTGAGTGGGCGTGGCTTTAGCTCATTCAGTGGACAGTTTTTTTTTTTTTTTTAAATCACTTTTCAGGGACTTTAAAAACAGCAAATGGATAAGAGGAACTCCTAGTTCCTCACAAGAGCCTGAAAAAAGAAAAGACACATGTTCAAAGCAAAGAAAAGGTAAAGAAAAAGTGCTGCTGAGTGAGGGAATTTACAAGTTACAAAACAACTTTATATTAAAGGAATGTATTACCACAGAGGTAGTTGCTCTTCATGTAAAAAAAACAAAAACAAAAACAAAAACAAAAAAACAAAATCAATGCCAGCTTTTTTCTTGTCATTTGCTCTCCTGAGGAAAACAAGAAAGTTGTATAGAATCAAAAGAATTTATGCAGAGTACATTTAGAAAAACAGTTCACACAAAGTAGAGGCTCTGAAACTATCTGAATATTGCTTTTGTGTTTGTTGTTCTAAACGGTAAAATTACAGTCAATCCAAACCATGTTTAGCAAAGTTGTGTGCTTTCTTGCATGCAGACCTTAAAAAAGAGTCTACCCTGTGGTGCTGTTATCCTAAGTGGCAGAGAAAATGCATGTTTACTGTACATCAAAACACACACCAAAAGTTGCTTGCATGCATGATTGAATGTTTTGTTCCAAAACATCTCCCACTTCACCAAAAAGTCTATTTAAATAAATCCCTGTCCCTTCTGCGTCACATCAATCAACAGAGACGCTCTGCTCTCAGCCGAGGAGATTTCCCTAAACTGGTCTCTCCATAACACCCAGGGAGTGAGTGCAGTCGCTGCAGCGATGCTATCACTCTGCAAAGCAGTTTGGAGCAGCTTTCCATTTTCTATCAGCAGCTTATTCGCAGAAATCCTTTACTTAAAGCATTACAGCGGGATGATATAACAGGCAGACGATGACAGCGTGTGTGTTTGACTAGAGAGCTCATAAAAACTGAAACCAAACACACGCTTTCAGACAAACACCATTTCCAGAAGAAGTGGAGGATTAAGGCTCACCTGTGCAAACAAAACAGGTGAAGGAAAAAGGGATGTATGAAATAGCGGGATGAAGAAACTGCAGGGGATATTCAGAGATGGCACAGATTTACAAACATGTTTGATCATGCAGGAAAACTGCTGCCATATTGGTACGCAGTAAAAAAGAGAGTTGGACTAAGCCTGGATGTAATGTGTTGTCTTATCCCTCACAGACAAACAACGCCCCTCTTTTTGAGTACAGAGCCAGGCTATTTAATAAAAAAAGGATTTACCAGACATTTTAAAGACTATAGTGCCAGGCCACATCTGTTTTTTAACACCATGCAGATTCCAACAAGATGTTTACAAGCTAAAATGAAGGGCTTTACAGTATCTCAGCAGTGTCTCTTTATTATTGCAGACAAACTTTAAGAGATCACCTGTACACAAAAAATCCAACTATTCTATTAAATTTAAGTGGACACAGGAAACTAGTACAGATACTGAAACATGCATTAAAACGTCTTTATGCTTTTGTACATTTGTACATTGAATCTGCATCAACAGAATATTGCTCGAAGTGTGTTTTTTAATGTTGTATTATTATGGTATTGGAGTAGCAGTAAAGAACAGCTGGGGCTTAACATACTGTATATTCTCAGAAACATTCAGACATACACTCGCAGCCAACTGGGACCTACGCTCTTCCAGGATCGCACCTCTGTTAATACCTTCAAGGTTTTTCAAAATCTCAATTCTGTAAATGTGAGAGACCCCACACATGATGGCAATAACAGATTTAACAGTTTTTTCATAGTGTTAGGTGTGCAATGAGGTAAAAACAAAACACCACATACTAACAGCTTCACTCACTTGCAATCTTGCACAGTGAAATGAAACTTTAGAGCATAAAAGCGAAATGTGGCTGTCTATTAGTTACCTGTTAAATCCACTGCTGCAGCATTAAGACTTTTCACTCACAGGGGGGCAGGCTAATTATAGGAGCACCTGTGTATTTTTCACTTGAACCAGATGCAGCAGGAACAAACATGGTACCTGCTGAAGGTGTGGCTGTCCGTCTCAAAACAGCCACAGTTCAATCCTTCGTGTGTGTTAGCATCACAATGCTGAAGTTTGGTTAAGCATGCAAAAATAGACATGCAAAGTCTGTCAGAATAAAAGCCTCAGAGGCTAATCATTATTAAAGTCTTTTATTTTGAAGAGAAACATCAGGAAATTGAGTGTTTTGAAACCTATGAGAGATGTCATTCAGACTACATCCATGTTCTACACGGTAGGGTTTTCATGATAACAGTTTCAAAATGTGATAGAAAATTTAGTAAAAATTGAATATCTGTTTCAGTCCCACAGCAAAAAAATAAAATAATAATAATTTGCACTGAATTTTGAGTAATTTCTAGTTATTAACTGATACAGCTTAATGTATTTTTACCACAACTTGATGAATTTGATTGATGCTTGCAATGACACTGCAAATAGGCTGGCATTGGTTCAGGAGGAACAATACTTGCACACATGCAGGATATGATGATTTTCTTTCCATTGTCAATAAAATATCTGTGCTTCAATTTGACATTAAGAACAACAGTAACTCATGTTCTAAAGGGTAATCGGGGAACAAGCTCCGCACTGGATTGAAGCAGAGTGCTTTCATTGTAATAGAGATGATTATATATTGCCCACAGTTGAACTTTAACTCCCTGCTCTCCATTTTTCTCCTTCTCCCGTTCCTCTCCTCGAGATGGCGGTTATCTAACTTCATGGCCAAGTCTGTAAAAGTAAAGGTCAACAACTCACAGAGGCCCATGTGTCTTTAAGCAGACTGCAGCAGTACAGCCTGCCTTTTAAGTAATTAAAATACCTAAATTACTCCAGCATAAAGATCTTTGCAGTGATTTATTCTCCCTGTATGACCAACAACCTATATGTCACTGTTAAGTATTCTCATGGTGCATTTCCACATGGCTCAACCCTACTCAATTTTTTTACCAGGCACTTTGTAAACATAATCTGATAGTATCTCATTGGGTGTAGGGGTCATCATAGCTTGGTTTGAAACTGCCGTCTACAACTACTTGTCAGAGCAAGGGGACAATAAGTTTTGAGCCAGAAATGGTTGAAAGCATTGAAAAATTTTTGTAAGTACAGACGAATTTGGCAAGTCATATAGCAGTACTCAGCTGACAACAAGGGGTATCCCAGTTTTTAAAGCTCTTAGTGGTGACACTCAGTGTTCTGTGGTGATGTCACTTTCAGTATCAGCTCAGCTATTTGGAACATCAGCCAAAGTAGAACTGCACAATACATCAATATTCATATTGTGAAATTACAGATGTGTGTCAAGAAAAGATCTGTTCTTTTCTGTGGTAGCATGACATGTAGAAATGTTACAGGAAAGGCCTGATAATAAGGCCCAAAGACCTTGACCTTACACCTCCAGTAAGTAATAAGTAAGTCATAAAGATATGAAGGACATTTGTGGAACATTTTAAGCAGAATTTCAAAATATTCACAACACCTCTAAAATTTAATCAGTTCATCCCTGGGTCATAATGGACTTTAGTGCCAAGTTCAAAGGAAATGCCCTAAAGCATTCCTGGGATCTCTCATTCAAAAGCAAGTGATGAACATACTTTCCAATGACCTTGACGTCTGACCTATGAACTCTTAAACAAAATCAGTTCATCTTTGAGACATATTGGACTCTAGTGCAAAGTTTGTTGAAAGTATCTCAAAAAGCAAGGGATAAACATGAGGCCCAGTGACCAAACCTCTGAACAATGACCTCTTAAATGGAATAGTTTCATTCTTGAGTCACAGCAGACATTTTTGCAAAGTTTAAAGAAAATCCCTCAAAGCATTCTTGAGCTATCTTTTTCAAAATCAAGGGATGAATATGAAGTCCAACGCCCAGACCTTTGACCTATGACTTCCAGAATCTCAGCAGTCAGTCCTTGAGTCATTGCGGACATGTGACTAAACTATGACTAAAACTGACAGTCTGCTACCTTTTCCATGAGGAAGAGTAGTCTAAGACTCGCTAAAAATAGATCTTTGGTGATAATAACTGACAAAAAGTAAGTTTAGTTTTTCTCAAGAAGACCAAAACAGGATAAAACTGGTTATGCTGGAATGGCATTCAAACATTCATGATTTTTCTGCACTATGCATATATGTTCATCGGGGCATTTCAAATTAGCAATTGTATTGATATTCCACTAATGAAAGATTTTAACATTTATATGATGTTTCAATCTGGAAAATTAAATTAGTTCAAAAAGAATAAACATGCCCATAGTCAGTCTGGACCAGCACTATACCCTTGCAGGACTTCTTGGGAGTTTGCTAATCCAGTCTACATAGGCTCTGTGGACTTAGAGAAGGCTTATGATCATGTCCTCAGGGGGTCATGTGGGGCATATTGCGTGGATATGGGGTCCTGAGGTTGCTGTGGTGAACCATCAGGTCCCTGTATAACACAAATCAGCACAAAGTCAGACAACTACCAGTGCCTGTTGGCCTTGGCCAGGGCTGCCTCTTATCACCGATTCTCTTTATGACAGGAGTACGAGGCGCAGATGAGCCAGGAGAAGTCATTGCGGACATGTGTGCATACGTTGAAGCAAATCCCTCAAAGTGTTTGTGAGATTTCATTTTAATCAAGGTATGAATTTGAGTCCCAAAGACCAGACCTTTGACCTATGATGTGTAAAATCCAAAAAGATGAGTTAGAGTGGTCATTTGAACAAAATGTGAAGAAAATCCTTTAAGCATGATAAAGATACTGGAGTTTAAAAGAATGGCCTGGAAGGCAACAGAACAACATAAGGCCCAAATTTGACCTTTAACATTTAAAATCTATCCTGTTCCACCTTGAACAGGATGAAGATTCATGCAAAGTTTGAAGAAAACCTGTCAAAAAAAATAAGAATGGTCCCATAAATAAAACGTCTCCAGCCTCAGTTACTGCTAGCAGGGAGGCATAAAAGAACGAGTAGAGTCTAGGCTAGTCAGTACTTCATAGTGGAAAGCTCCACAAAAATATATCATCCAGTACCAGCAGTCTTAAACACATTAATAAATGTAAATGACATGTAAACATATGGTCCACATGGGCTTTTGGATGGTGTTTGTAGCTGGTTAGAGAGTGTGGTACAATGTGTTGAGGGAGGAAGTGAACAGTAGTGCTGTGTGTGCACTACACAAGCAGCATATGTTGACCCTCAGGTCACGCTTAATCCGAGATGTTCCCAAAGTATGCACCACTGTGTGCGTGTGACATTCAGACTTGCAAGCATGATGTCAGAGAGGGTAAGAAGGACAAGTTGAGGGGAAACTCCATGAGAGGAGCGTCATATCTCTGTGCATCTAATGGTATGTGTACTTTAGAGGGTAGAGAGAGCGCACAAAGAGAATAAGAGAAGATGGTTGGAGGGTACGCACTGCACAGGCTATCACATCTTTGAACTACTGGACTACAGTAATCGAGGCTCCGAAATTTAATATTTTCTGCTTTTTTCCATCGGATTCTCCTTTGAATTATTATTTTTCAATGATGAGATTGGATCAAATAACTTTATGTAATGTGTTTAGCTTCTAGCTAACAAAAATCACTGACTCTTAAGAGTCAAACTGAGTAACAGAGAGCAGAGGATTGTTGCAAAGTTGAGACAGAGGAGTTGAAAATTTAAACCAACCTTCCATTTGTTGTCTTGGGGATTTTACAAGTCAAAAAGATGGTGAGATGGTAAGATGGATGAGCTTTCTCAGCCTTGGAAAAGACTCAATGGGGATATTGGCAATGCTGTTTTATCTGCTTCAGAGAAAAGGCTTTGGGGCATATACAGCAGGTTACACAACTGGAAATTTAGAGCGATACAAGAAAACAGGACTCAAAGTGATACTAAAAAGAATGCACCTGTATTCTTACCACCCTGTTTTTTTACTCTGTAGCATTTACAGATACGGCCGGAGGGACTGCAGTGCTTTTCAATTTGTAGTCTCAACGACTACTGGATGGATGTACAGAAAAATAACAATTGGACACAAAGGCAGTTTCAGTCAGTCATTTCAGGCAAAGAGCAATTACCAAACCCCCCATTCTGACAAATCTTTAACCTGAGAACAATTGGACAATTTGAAATACCCCAAATAACCCAACAAGTCTCACTCATCTCCTCTAAGAAAGCATCATAACTCAAATTCACATCAGATAAATATTTGAACATGTCTCTAGACCAGGTGTAACTCAGGAAACTAAAATATGTATGCTCACTTTTGGTGTAATATCCATTTTTTCTGCCATCAACCATGAATTTTCATTCAATGCAAGTCATTGCCACACTGCACACCACAAATCAATTGCTTCATTATATCTATAGGAATCTGCATAGCTGTTTTGCTTGATCTGATGACATTTTAAGGCTTTTTCAAGGGCTTGGACTCTGCTGTTGGAGCCAGGGCTCCTCCACATAAAACTTAACTGAATGATTAAACTCTATTTCTATGCTTTCCGGTCACTCTTGGCCCTTTAATAGTCATTTTGGACATATACCAGTGTATCTGATGCCCCCTTGGAGCGCCAGGCCACAGGAAGTTGCTGACATTTGCCAAATGGTAGAAACACTGATGCATGACAATTGAAGTTCCCAGAGGATAAACCTTCAGATGAAAGTGATTTTCTAAAATTGTTCCAGTGCCAAGTCAGAGATGATGTGTTCCCAAATGACTGAATGAAAGATGATGTGGTGATTTTTTCACAGATGTCATCATGATGTTGACAAATTTAGCTCTTAAAAAAGTATCTAAACAACTGATGAATGGGTTTGAAATAACCACAAGATATGCGTGCCTGATGAAAAGAAATAACCTTGCAAAGCCAATGGATTCGCCAGACTCCATGTCTGTCATCGGGGAGGTCCATCTTGCAGAGCTTCAAGCTGAAACTCTTGTTACCAGTCAGGGATTGGCTGGACTAATATGCATCATTTGATGAGAGAGAAGCAGTAAGTGCAGGAGTTGTAAACAATGGAAGCGAGAGAAGAGATGAATAAAGACAGCTGTATCAGAATTAGACATCATTTCCATATTTAAAGAGTGAAGAACAGCACTGAAAGCTTTTCTTGGCGCAACATAAGTTTCACATTTCTCTCATCTGGCTTCAACAATTGAACTACTAACAGCTGCTTGTCAAACTTGCATTATGTAGTTTACTACCACTGGACAGCGCACGTCTACTACATCATTTGTGTTGTTTTGAGTGCCCCATAATGAATTTGATAGACACTTCCAATCACCTCCAGTTTGTTTGTAAAGGTTTTGACCTTCCCAAACACCTTCCAAGGGTTGCCCTGCTAGATGCAAAATGAATCCTGTGCCGTGAATATGTGAAACATTCTACCTGGCACGTCTATGTAGTAGTTGATCCACCTCCCAACCCTCACCTATGGCCATGAACTTTGGGTGATGACTGAAAGAATGAGATGCAGTATACAAGATGCTGAAACGAGTTTTCTACAGAGGGTGGCTGGGCTCAACCTTAGAGATATGGTGAGGAGCTCAGGCATCCAGAGGGGATGCACTGCTGCTCTTTCGCATCAGAAGGAGCCAGTTGAGGCGGTTCAGCATCTGATCAGGATGCCTCCTGGGAACCTCCCTTATGAAGTCTTTTGGGCATGTCGGGCTGGGAGGAGACCTAGAATGTGCTGGAGGGATTATATATCCTGTCTGGTCTGGGAACATCTCAGAATCCCCCAGAAGGAGTTGGAAAGTGTCGCAGGAGAGAGGGATATCTAGGTTGACCTGCTCCCGACCCGGCCCCGGGTAAGTGGAAGAAGATGGATGGAAGGAGAATAAACACTTTTGTGTTGCCTAGTGGCGTTTGCCACTTCAAGGGTTGACTTTCTTGGCTTTTGTGGGTTGGCTAACAAAACTTTCGTGGGCGAGCTTTGTTTTGTTGGGGAGTTGGTTGACAGTTGCAGTCAGTTCAGCCAGACAGCTGAGGACAACCCATATCCACTTAGAGGCATAGAAGAGGTAATGCTGTCAGTATTTTATGCTATTATAGAGATATTAGACATATTTTATTGGTGTTGGCTTGCTTTGAGTAAGCTGTTTACCACTACAGGGATAAGATAACAAGATCAGAACTGAAGCCAAATGAAGTGTTTGCCTTTACCTGAAGATGAGAAAAATGTTTGTGTTCATAGATTTACAAAGATACACTTCCAATGTTTTTTCTTAATATTTCAGAAACAGTTTTTGATGACAAAACCGTTCAAAAATCAAACAAAAAGGATACAGACGGATCAGGTGTAGGCATCAGATCGACTTGGGAAGGGTTGCAAAAAAAATCATACTTTGAACTATACACTGAGGTTGTATTTTGGTTTCCCTGGGAACTCAAAGGTCTCCAGAGTAAAAAGAAACAGTTCTTTTCTGTAGCAGTTACAGAGCTCGCTGAAGCATGCGCCACCAGGTCCTGCAGACCATCCTCATTGAATTAAAATACCCTGTTTCTTTGGAGTCCCATGAGCATTTTGCCCAGACTCAGAGCTACTAGCATGGCAAATAAGACCAGTTTCTGGAGATCATACACTTGACTACCCTCCTGGTAATCTCAGATCTACTCACCTATGCAAACTCTCTTCAATATGGTCAATATGTTTTCCAGTCAGCTTCACTGCATCATGCAGCTGCTTGAGCAATTTAACCTCTATCTGTCTGAGTTGTTCGCATTAAATATCGATTTATTTTAGTTCTTTGGGTGTACTTGTTAATACTGTGTGAGAACAATCCTAGAAGGGTTTAAATAAACTATGAAATAAGTTTAACTTACCTTGTGATTGAGCGATAAGAACCCCAGGCTATGTTTCTTCTGCAAAAACTGTCTTAAGATTATGTTTGAAAACCCATACCTGTAAAAATCTATTCTGGTTGATATGAGCTGATGTGGCTGTGGTCAAACTTAACAGTCTGTAGACAGAACGAGAGCTGAGTGCAGTGAGTGGGTTTCTCTCTGATTTGCAATATCTTACAAATAAACATCAGATCAAACATCAAATAGGACATTTTACATGTAATACTACTAGAAAGAAAGCTGTTATTCTAGAGTCTTGCAAGGACGGGTTGCGCTGCACTGTGATGATCCATGTCTCCCATCAAAATATGAAGTTTATTCAAATAAAAAGGGCATTTATGAAAACTAAGAAGCCAAAATGAGTGCTGCCTTGGAGACAAACTTCATACCATTGAAGCAAACTACAAAAGGTGTAAGTGCCTGTCTAGACATCTGAGTTTTTGCACTTTTCCATCACTCTTCTGCAAAAACAGAGACAGTCTTTTAATGTAAGACAGGCCACTTTAAGTGATTCAGTAGAATCACAAACTCTTTGAAGGATGATTTTGCTGATGACAATGGTCTGATTTGCCATTCACAATCCCATTTAAGATGTGTCACAAGGGCAGCGATGGGCAATGGTGTCAGGCCAATCAAATCATCTGCTTTCAAGCACCTTCATAAATACAAAGTCCTGGAATGTTAAAAAACACCTGGGACATTCTACAGGTAAGTAGGTAGGTCATATAGTAATAGGTAATCGGTATTATGTATAAATGGTGCACTCCTGAAAGGCTCAGTTGTTCACAACCAACAATGGTCTGAGGTTTCCCCTTTGTGAAAGACAATGAAGGTAAATAGTCCAAAAGTTCATGAACAATCATTCCTAATGTGCAGTTGCAAGGAATGAGAGGTTCCCCCATTTACAGTCCATAACATCATCAAAAAATTCAGACAATCTCAATAAAAATCTGTACATAAGACCAAAAGCCAACATTGAATACCCATGACCTTCCATCTTTCAGGGGCCACTGCATCAAAACAGCATCAGCATCCCACTGTCATGGATACTACAATGTTGGCGACTTTGGAAAACAGTCAAAAAGTGTGCTGTGGTTCTGTTTTTCTAAATAATGGCTGTCAAGTCTTCCAGACTAAAAAGGGAAAAGGAAGCATCAAGATTGATATCAAAACAAAGTTCAAAAGCCAACATCTGTGATAGTGTGGGGGTGTATTAGTGCCGCTGGCATGGATAACTTGCACATCTGTGAAGGCACCATTAATACTAAGAGGCACAGATAATGGAGCAGCACATGCTTCCATCCAGGCAACATCTTTATCTGGGTCACCCCCACTGATTTTAGCAGGACAATACCAAGTCACATTTTGCATGAGTACAAACAGCATGGCTTCACAATAAAAGAGTGCAGGTACTAGACTGGTTTTACTATACTCTTGTAAGGCCTGGATATTATCTGATGGCCAGAGGCATCGGCTGGACTCTTTTGTGACAACTCTTCAGTGCATCTTTGGGTATCACTGGCAAGACTGTGTGTCTAAAGCTGAAGGGAGTGAGGGTGGGAAGTGTGAGCTGTCTGACACTTGAACAGCTTTCCGGGGACTGACCTAGCTCAGTGCAGAATGAGGGCCCAGTGGGCTGGTCCAGACACCGGGGGTGACCGTGTTAGAGAAATGGGTGCAGGCCTGGTTGATGGCCATCAGGAAGCTAGAAAGGTACAGGAAAAAGGTTGATACCTGACCTGACTTTAATAGACTGGACACTTTTTATACATATTAATTTTGTACAACCATGCACAACAACCGTGGACCAGTTACATCGGTAGATGAGCCTAGGGGTTGAATGCATTTGGAAGAATTCACTGAAGCACATGCAGCTCTTTACAAGCAGTGCTCACTACCACGTGTTACATTATTAAGTTTAAATAGGTTAACTGTGGTGCTGAATGAGGACCTTTTCAGGTGTTCCAGGTGAAAAGTACAAATTATTAAGAACTCATAATAAAAGAAAGCAGCCTGGTGCTTAAATAAAAATTTTAAAACATTATATAAAAAAGTGCACAAAGCAATACAAAGACCTAACAGCCTGTGAGCCATAAATTGAGGGCAAGGTTCTGAAAGGGACAAACACAATGGAGGACTTACAGGTAATGGACTGCAAAGTCAGCTGCTCATTCAGGAAAGGATTTGAAATCTGGCCAGATATAGACGACATCTTTATTTCACATAAATACAAAATCCATTTCTGAACTGCCTGATAATATCTCACTTGGAGACTAAAATACTTGGAAGACTTAGTGCAGATTGAACTTCAAACATTGTTACTATGAAACAATTCAGCTGAGGTCCAATAGGATTTGTGCCTTGGGAAAAAGGCATTGACGATTCATATAGAGGCGGACAACCTTTAAAGGTGACACATCGTATCCCTTTTCCATCTAGCACAGTCTTCTGTGGTCTAATAAAATATGTTGTGCTCATGAAGAGGAGGTTTTTGACCCTGTGTAAACCAGTTCCAAACAGCCTTTTTCAGTCAGTTTTGGCAGGCATCTCTTTGAATGCAAACAGGCTCTTTTTCATCCCGCCTCTCTCTTCTATGACAAGAGTTCAGCTGTGTGCTTCAGTGGCTGTGGGTGAAGATCTGAGTGGAGATACCATGTAAGAGGCAGGGGTTATTATTATTACTAAATTTTACAAGGAGAGCACATTCTAAAAATACATAGGCAGACTGAAAACAAAGAACTGTGTTGGCTTATTACACATTTTGTGCGTCAGTAGTCACTCCAGATATCCAAATTATGTGCAAAACACTAAAAAGATGTTTTTTTCATGGTACATCCCTTGTAAATGAAAATTTGGAGCAGTGTGTCTTATTTAATTTAAATAGTCTTCCCACAGTGGATGCTCAAGAAACATTCAAATCTGTCTTTTCTGTTTTTTATAGGTGAAGCTGAATTTGAATATTCTCCAGACTCTACTAATCAAAGCAAGAATAAATCATGTTTGACTCTGTGCCACAGTGGATCTAGGCCATATTAAAAAAATAAGGCATCTAAATTTTTTCCTTCAAATATATGTAGTTTTTAAACAACACCATCATCCCTTTTAACTTTGATATGGAGTTAATAAAATAATCTCTAAAAGGGCATGTAAAGTGTAAAACAAGCAGGAAAGCAACAGTCCACTCTAAGGCTCAGGTTGCATCATGCAATCATCTTAAGTTCCCCCTAACTTTTTCAATGTTTCGGAGTCAAGCTGTTGTTGATTGTAATAAACTTCATTCCGGGGGCATCTGGAGTTCACTCACGTCAGAGCAATCGCTCCAAATGCACATCATTCATTTCTCTTCCTTTCCTACCATGTTGACCTTCAGCTGTCCTTTCTTGGCTGCTAGTCATGTACATAAAATATTAAATCAAATCCTTTCTTATAAATCAGTTCAGTTCTTCAGTTTGCTGTATTTACAAATATGGGGTTTCATTTTATAGCTTTTAATGCTGATGCTTTAACTTTTACAGGATCAAACCCACCTGGCAACAGGATGAAATGACTGAAGGTATAAAAAATATGGTGGTTATACTCTTTAATATATAGATTATAATCCTAATGTTTTCATCCTAAAGGTGAAATGTTGATTTTTTCCCCCCTTTTTTAAAAGAGTACCATACACAGAGACACTTTTTAAAAAATCTCTTGAATTGTTCTAACTTGGTTTTCTTTACCATATGTTTTCCTTAAATATTCACTGGACTGCAGGGAATTAAGTGTTTTTACTTGTTATTACTTTGTTTTATGGGGCTATATTTCCTGACTACTCCATATGCCTGTGGAAAGCCCTGCCATTCTATGTACTGCAGCCAAGGAGATAAACAAAAATCAGAGACAAAAATGCTTGTTTTCAACCCTAAAAAACAAGCAAGACTGAACACACATGAAGGGGCTGAACTGAAATTATATGTTTTATCCGTCCTTTCAGAACTGTGAACAGCACTGTAATGTACGAGTCTATAAAACAGTCTAAAGTGTTCATTTAAGGACAAAAATAAGATAGAGAGATGAAAAGCCTGTCTAAAAATGAACTTAAACCATGGGTTTGATACTCCATTGCACAAAAAACAGCTAAACTATGGATTTAAAACCAACCCAAGTCCTGTTATATGACTGATAAGTGCACACAATCACAAAAATTTGATTAAAGATAAAAAATAAACAGAAATACCCATTTGTGCAAAGTAACTATTAATATCAGTATCATGAATGCATCACTCCTCATCCTGGAATAATTTTGATAAATTCCCTTAAATTAATGTTAGCATGTGAAAGCTTCTAGTTCAAAGGTAACACCCGCACACTGTCCAACTTGCAAAAAAGGATGTATTTATTTACAACGTTTCGGTACTAGACCTTCATCAGGCAATCGAACTGTTTGCCTGTTCTAGTTCGTTTGCCTGATGAAGGTCTAGTACCGAAACGTTGTAAATAAATACATCCTTTTTTGCAAGTTGGACAGTGTGCGGGTGTTACCTTTGAACTGTTTGCTGGATACCCTGCCCTCCGACGCACCTGTCCTGAGAAATAGATGTGCGAAGTAACCTTTTGAGCATGTGAAAGCTTGGAAATTCACTGCTGTTGGAGCTCTGGCACTTCGGAGTCTTCTTTCAGACACACATACATGTGTTTGGGGGCATGGTCACTTGCTGAAGCTTCAAACAGAGCCGTTGGATAAGAGCCGTCTCTGAACAAACTTGTGTTACATAAGGACCCACCACAACTACCATTTCATAGAAGAGTGAGATTGGAACACCAAATACTTGTTTTTCAAGTTCCTGGGTGATGGAAAAGAGTCTGAAAAGCTCACTGGAGACAGGGCCTGCAGCCATGCTGAGAACATGGAAGTGATGTCATACTGTATGTTCACTGTATTTCTAACAGGGAATAAACATAAGACACACTGACATGAGAATACATTACAATTCAGCAAGTAATTTGCATGAGTGCTAGTTTCAACAGGCTGTTCACTTCATTCACAAGTTAACAATCTGAACACAAGCCTATCAGTAACGCTCCGATGACTGAAATGCTAGATGTGGGCTAAGGAAGCCCCTCCCCTCTTGCGTCTCGTTGGCACCAGCATACAAGTGATTTGATGCGTGAGAGGAGAGAGTTATCTGCACAAATAAAAAAACAATTAAGGAAGTCAACTTCCTAGACTTGCACGTTCTGATACGCGCTAATAGGCCATCATTTGAGTTCATTGTTCACGAGAGCATTTTGGAGTTGTTGGATTGTGTATTGATGAGGGAAAGCAAAAAATACCATCTGCTTCCATAGCGTTAGCTGTGCAGCTGGTATATCGTTCCCCCCAGATCTAAAAACAGCTTGCACCGTCAACTAAAGAAAATGAACCTATTACTAAGACTACAGGAATTATGGCAATGGGCAAATTTACCAAAATGTTGACGTATCCCTTTAAGACATTTGGTGAAAACAGAATGACAGACAACATTTATGCTTAAAAACAATATGACAAAATGTCATGTCATGAAGCTAAGACTTTGGGAAACCGATTTCAACCACCAAAATAATTCATCCACATGAGTAAAGGTGTGTTCTCAAAAGAGATTCGAACATTTTTCAAAGATAGGAGACAGTTAGTGTGACGTTGCGTGTTACATCATGTGAAAGTCATGACTATGATCCTGAACTATGGTGAAACAAAGTCTTTAATTCATTTTTATCCACAGAAGGGACTCTTCTGCAGAGACAGTGTTTTCTATTTGGTGGCAAGGTTTGTATCTCTCTAATAGCGCAGATATCCACTGTTATTATTTGAGCTTATGCGGGTGTTTACTGAAGATAATTGAAAACTGTTCTGAACAGGCCCTGGATTTGTCGCTCAAGTGTTGCATTACGAGGGCTTCTGTGCAAATTTCAAGGCTGCAACTTCTTTTATTTCTGTTATGAAAATTCAGACAACTTGTTTCTGCTTTTAATGTACCACTTTCCTTATTAATAATCTGTACAAAGAGCAAACATAATAGAAATATGTAGACCTATGTAAATGAAAAAACATTATTCCATTTAGGCAGGCAGTAACAAGTCCAACCTATTTAATTCCCTTATTCATGACTAAACACTGAGAAAACCTGATAATGTGTTGGTTTAAAGACAAAAAAACGGTGGCTTGGGAGGATATTTCCACTAAGTGCATTTAAAAAGCAAACAATTCACAGGGGTGAGTGTGAAGAGAAGGCAGATTGTAAGCAGAACACACACAAACAATCACTTATATGCCTCCAGTAGCTCTGGTGCTCTCACAGTCAGAGCTTGATGTATTGCAGTCATTATCTAATCAAATGCAGCCATCAGAGATGATACATATAAGCTGTTATGTCCCCTTACAAGTGGATACCAGAGAGAAAATAATCACTAACTCCACAGCAGGAGTCTACACTGCCTGTGCCTAACACCGAGTAAAATGGAAAATAGAGAAGGGATACAATTATCCGTGTGGGGGGCTGATCACATTATGGCCAGAGCTGCCATACCCTGCTGAAAAAAAGACTTTATTTAACTCTGGCCAACAGTGTATTAATGATTGTAAGAGCGATAAGAGACATGATATAATCTTTGAACTCAATTTAGAGGAGCAATTAAGAGAATCTAATCTTCAGCACAGTTGATATGACTTCATTTAATCTTAGTTGGCTCGCTGAGTTTAGAGACCACTGTAGATAAGGAGCTGTTGATGTGGCGGACATTGCTGGTCGAGACAGAACAGTATTATATTTCAGAGGGGTGGGTTTCAGAAACAGATGGTCTCCTTGGTGGGAAGGGTCAGCTGAGCGCTTTCTTGCTTGTGTCTTGGCTCTTCCCTCACACAGCTTCTCAGCTGAGAGCAGTTGGTGACCGGCTGGCCTCTCGTGTTCATGCTTTAGTTTGTCCTTGCTGCAAGCGCATTTCAAGAAGGACCACTGAGTGATGGTCTATAGAATGACTGTAAAACGAATGGATAGAAACTAAAGTGACCATGTTGGGATGGGATATTGTTCCTTGAGTGGGGGGAGATTTGCAAAAGCTTATTTGTATGAAGTCTAGACAACACTTGCAAACCAAGGCTCTTACCTTTCTTTCTACATATTTTGTCTGCACAAAGATCTGCACATGGAGCCAGAGCCAGTCTACCTAGTCTATCGTTGCAGCTCAACTGCACGTTCCAGTCCATCTCTGCTCTGCTTAGCTTGAGATGCATGTCAAGTCTAGTCAAAGACAGTTACTCTACACTCCACATAGAGTAGATCAACCCTAATCCCCAATTTCCACAGAAGATGACTGTGCCGCGCACCAAAGGGGGCCGCGGGTTTTCCCCAACCGAAGACGAGCGACCTCGGAGGAAGAGTTATGGAGGAAGAGATTAACGTGGATGCTGCTAAAGCGCCAGTTTTATCAGAACTTGACAACATTTCTTCGTTAAAAGAAGATCAAAGAACAGCAGTGAGTTGTTTTCTTTTCAAAAACGACAAAAGTAGAGTGCTTACATGTCTGTAGTCGCCATGTTTTGCGTTATTCCTCACTAGCTGTGCAGCAGCTACGTCACATGTTTTGTTGCTCTTATTGGCCCGTAGAGATGTGATAGACAGAACGTTCATCCAATAACAGTCATCATTTGGTCAGAGGTTAATCAAAGGTTAAATTTTGAACTGGAAAATCACAGGATTTGATATAAACCATGCATCCTCTCTAGAAAACAAACTTTTAAGCTTCCTAATGTACTGTAAAAAAAATCACAGAATCATACCAAAGTTAACAGCAAAAAAGAACCCTTTAAATTTTAATTAGAGTTGCTGGAAAGGCCTGATCGTCAGGAGTGCATGTACTAATGATTCACAAGAATCGATATATTTGAATGCAGTTTACTACATCCTGAGTCTGAGTCCACAAACCCGCTGCAAGTATTTTTCTCCGTGTGCTGCCTCAGACACTCCAGGTGTTTAGCCTGTTAGCTGCACTGTTAGCATTAGCAGCGTGAGCTTTTGTTGAATATATTTACAATGCTGTGTCTGACACACTTAAGTACTGTCTACACTGGAGCCCTGAGGTACTCACCATGTCCTGTTTCCTAATATGAAATTTTAAGACTCATTGTGGATTCTACAACCCCAGGTAAGAGGAAACCTAACCCAACGTATCTGCTGACTGCACTGAAGTACAGTGATGTATCCTGCTTCAGGAGTGGTTCAAATGCCCGAATTCCCATCATAAATACACTTTCAGCCAGAGTGAGTTTCAGCTAACAACAGCTGACTGGCATGAAAAAGAAAAATAACTGGATCTATCGTCTGGTTTCACATCAATGACCGGTGTTATGGCTTAACTCGTGACTGTGTTATCTGGTGATTATAAATGGTAAATGGACTTGAGCTTGTATAGCGCTTTTCTATCCATCCATTCACTCTCTCATTCCTTCACTGATGGCAAAGGTTACTATGGAGAATTGGCCATCAGTATAAGATCACCCCATTCACATGCATCCGTAATCATTTGCACGCCACCGATGTAGCAGTGGAAGCAAATTGGGCTGAAGTGTCTGGCCAAAGGACATATTGACGTGTGACTGCAGGAGCTGGGGATTGACACCACGACCTTCCGATGTAAAAAAGCTTCAGAGGGTTGTATTACCAAAAACTTTCCACTGAGTATATTCAGAGTAGCAAAAGGTGATCTGAATTGGAAAGATTTAGTTCAGGATTTTGGCAGCCAGCCCTCCACTAAAATCTCCAAAGTGACTGATACATAAGTTTTTGCTGAAGCGCAGCATCATCAAGTGGGCCACTTCATGTCTGTGAGGCTTGTTTCATCTGTAAACTTTAGCAGAAATGACATACAGTTTGTTCAGAAGAAAACAGCCCTGTGGTGTAGCAGAGCTGGCTGCTGCTTAGAGTACCATCTGAATAAGATGCCACAACAACCACAAGAAATCTGCATTTCCCCAAGCATTGAAGTGGACAGGCATTTCTTCTTTTCTTTCCTCTCCTTCTCTGTGTTCGGTTCCTCTTCACCAAATGTTTGGTTTTAGTGGTCGAATATCCTTGGGGCAGCATGAAAAGTCAAGAGTGAGCTGGCAGTGGCACAAGCTCTGATGAAAGAGGAAAAAGAACATTGGACCAGAGCTAAAGCAAACATGGAAAGAAAGGAAGAATAAGCAGGAGGATGAACTGCCAAGGTTGGCAGGATGATCGCTTCGAGTCACTGTTTGACCACAAACACAAACAAAATAATTAGTCGCAAGACTGACAAGAAGAGGCATTCATGAAATATTCACCGTTTTTAAACTGCTTTTAGGCTGCACCTTACAGGCTGCAAACTCTTAATTATTTCAGGACTTGTTTCTTTAAGCCCAATTTCAAAAAAGTTTCAAAAAACGTATCTCCCTTTTTAAATTATTTCCTTCTTTTTAAATAAATCAGTGCTATTGGTCTCCCTTTACAACTCTCAGTGGGTTTTAACACATTTCAAAACAATAAAAGATGTCAAAAATATGGTGACTGTGAGCATTGAGCTTTAAATTATTTGAAAAAAGACAGCATTTTGTTCATCCCTCGCAACAAACAACATATCAGGTCTTGAAACAGAAACATTTTACCATTTCATGAAAAAATATGAGCTCATTTTAAATTTGATGGCAGCAACACATCTAAAAACATCAGGGATAGGGTCATGTTTGCTATTGACTAGCAATGGAAAATATTGTACATGGTTTTGACCTCTACATACAGTACCTGCCAGCATTAAAAGGGGCCTTTCCAGATGTGTAAGCTGCCCATGCCATGGGCACTAACACAACCCAGTACCATCAGAGATGCAGGCTTTTGAACTGTGAGCTGATAACAAGCTGGATGGTCTCCTCTTTCTTCTGCAGAACCCAGTGTTTGTGACTTTCAAAAAGAATTTAAAATTCTGATTCATCTGACCACAGAGCAGATTTCCATTTTGCCTCCGTTTCTTTCAAGTGTAAGTTAACCCCCAGCTCAAAGCTAACTCTGCCCACTTCAGTAATTAAAAAAATGCACAGAAAGTGAGCAGTTTGGTACTGAGAGAAGGGAGGGGAAAAGGATGAGGCAGGAGTGACAGTGACTCCCCCTGCCAGAAAGTGACACAGAGTCCCGCAGCACTGCTGCCTCAGAGCGATCTTCTGAGGTGGAGGATTTTCCTCCTCCAGAGTCCCCTGAAGCAGGCTTTTGTGTGGCGGTGGACCATGGTGGTTCTGAGCACTACCTGTTTGGGCCGGTGGCTCCAGCGCTGGCATTACTAAAGCCTGAGCTCTCAGAGCCAGGTGCAGGAGTAGTCTCTGAATGGTTAGAGGCGGTAACATTCTACCTTTAATATAAAGTTTATAGAAAAGTTTATAGATTCTATGTCACATAAGCTACGCCTTTTCAGAAAAGATTTTTCAAACAGATGTTCGTTTGGGCCAATTAAAAGTTCTAAAGTGTAGATTTTTATCAGTTTGGTGCAAATGCCAGAAATAACTCCAGCACTGATGTGTTTTATCATGGTTCAGTCAGATACTCCAGTGTACAGCTGAAAAAAATGTTGAAGTGTTCACTACTTTGGCCCTGAGAGGACAGCAACGTTCATGTTCACATGGTTTGTTCTCCGCATGATACAGCTTTAACTTGCATTTGTGGATGGCGCAGTGAATTGTGTTGACAGATAATGACTTCTGGGAGTGTATGCAGTGATTTCCAGTACAGAATTATGCCTGTTTTTAATGAAGTGCCACCTGAGTGCCCGAAGATCACAAGTATCCAACATCGATCTTCTACCTTGTCCCTTGCACAGAGATTTCTCCAGATTCTCTGAATCTGTAATGATATTATGTACTCGAGGTGGTGGAATATACAAAGTCTTTGCAGTTTAACAACAAGAAACATTCTTCTGAAACTGTTCCACAATTTTTAAGATGCAGGTTTTCACAGATCGGTGAACCTCTTCTCATCTTTACTTCTGAGAGACTCTGCCTCTCTAAAATGCTCCTTTTATACCCAGTCTTGTTTCTGACCCATTGCGGATTAACCTAATCTTGGCCATTGAGATCCGTTGCTGCCATCAAATTTATAATCAGCTAATATCTATTCTATGAAATGGTAAAATGTCTCATCTTCAGGTTCTGTTACACACCATGCTGGAGGGAATGTACATAACATTATAAAGAGAAAAAAAAATGTTGAAACCAACAAGCAGGGTCACATTTCAAAGCTACAGTAATGCATTTACAGTTACACACACAAAAAAATGTTACTTTTAACAATTCAAGAAAAAGACTGGATACAAATTAAAGAAAAAAAAGGAGAATAATCCAAAAACACAATTACTAGAAAACCACAACTAAAATGACTACTAGTCAGCAAGTCCAACAAAGTTTTCCAAATTACCAACTATTCACAAAACCCCAGTTTCTCAAAAATGCAAGCTAAAGGTTGGAGGCTGGGAACAAACATAAGTGCTGCTGTCAGAGTCACTGAGTAACCGAAGGCTGCCGTGTTTGATGGGGCGAGACTGCCACTGCCGCTAGACTCCAATCCATTGACCAATCAACTACCACCAACTGGAAAAACAAACAAAGATCCACACATGAGAGACAGCATGCTTACTCACAGGGACATGGGACAAACAAAGCTGTACGAACAGAGGACCCACAATTACAAAAACACAAACGAACAAGATCCACACATGACAGACAGCACACCTACTCACAGGGACAGAGGACTCACAATTACAAAAAACAGAAAACAAAGATCCACACAACAAAAGAACACTCACACAAAAGGAGAACACAAAAGCAATACATCCTGATATGCTGTTTATGATCTATTGTGAATAAAATATGGGTCTATGAGATTTGCAGATTATTGCATTCTGTTTTCTTTCACATTTTACACAGCGCCCCAACTATTTTGGAATTGGGGTTGCTATTTTATCTGATGAATTATCTTAATCGATAGCTTATAGAACAGTTTGAGTGCGTCGTCACAGTAAATGTAATCGGCTGAGGCAGCGACAGTGAAGAGGTGATGTAAAAACAGTCATCTGGAGGATTCAAAGGCACTATGCTGCAAGCAGATGGCACACACCCCAGCCTGCTGAAGCACTCAATCACCTCATTAGACGACTACTTCCATCTAATGTGCTTATAATGAGACACATGGCTGACTTGTTGTAAGGATATGTTCTGCTAGATGTACTTGCTTTAACACCCAGTTTCAACTCACAGCAGAATGTCAATGTTTAATTACACATATCTAACTCTGGGATATTAATTCAAATATAATTCAATTTGGTGGACCGTCATAAAGTAACAAAGTATGTGTGCGCGAGTGTGTCTGAGAGCAAGAGTGTGACAGCGAGGATTAAAATGCGGCTGGTAAGTGAATCATTTAATCCCTGGCTTAGAGACAGCTGCTTCTACAGAGAGCTGAGACACAACTCCTGTCGGTTGATGGAGGGGAGAGGAGGACAGAAGAAGAGAGGGATGGGTCACGAAAGAGAAGGAGGAAGAGACTTCAAATCTGTACCCTCTCTCACCTAGATCTTCAGCACTAAGTGACCCAGACATGACTGGCTAATGGAGGCTGCCATGTGTTCAATCCTGTTAAACATGGAGCACAGAAAGAGCAGAGGATGGAGGGATTGATGGAGGGGTGGTAATAGAAGGAATTGATCTGAAAGGCAGCGGTGCTGGAGGTTTCTGACAAAGACGACAACGCGGTGTAATGCATGTAATGACTCGAGGTGTGCACGTAGAGCAAAGTGACTCAGCTGCTCCATGTGACTTAAAGAGACACACAACGCTGCATATCTCCACTGGCAGACAGTGGTTCTGTTCAACATTTCACCAGGTTTTTGCGTTTTTGCAGCATTCAGAGAGAGGGCGTATTACTATGCTATCAGCACCACTGTAAATGGTAAATAGACTGCACTTACGCAGCGGTTTTGTGGCTGAGCAGAATGAATGCCTCTCATTTACCTTCACGCACACCCACACACACACCCACACACACCCACACACACACACACCCACACACTGCAACACACTGATGGTAGCAGAGCATGCAAGATGATTGCCTACTCTTTGGGAGCAATTTGTTGTACACATGCTCAAGGACAGTGCGACCTACCGCCAGTGAGCCAGTCAGCCACAGCCTGTCCTGTGACCCGCTGTACTAGACTGTATTTGTTAGAAATGTATTCATCTTACATGAAGGCTGATTTCAAACTCAACAGAGAAACTTTCAGGGATCTTTCTGCTCCTTTCTACATTATTCATAAGCTGGCTCCACACAAGACTATTTCAAATCTTAACTTTTAACAAAATTAACAAATTAAAAACAACAGTGGCTATAAAATCACACTTTAAATCTTTCTCCAAAAGTGCTATAATCCAGATGTTTGAAAAAGAAGACTGGGAAAACAAAACAATGAAGTCCTGTTAGCCAAGACTTCTTGCTGAATCAGGACCTTTAAAAAGAGTGTAATTCTCCCCCTGACACAGGTCTGTTGTTTAATATTGAAATCCTGCTGATCAGGTACAAGTTCTTAAACTCTGACCTTCTCTTCTAATGCTGGACTCAAAAGACCTTTTTTCTAAAAGACTGAATTGAGGTTTTTCCTACATTTTGCTAAGATCAACAACCTACGCAGGTGTGATTTCTCAAAAAAAGCCTTTGATTTACCACAACACTGTATTGTACCACCCCTTAATTGATGAAATAGATTTATCTGCTGACTACTTGGAAGTTGGTTAGTAATTCATCCAAGGGTGCATGGTTTTTGTGCCTCAGGAGGGTCCATGACTACATTCACACTGCAGTTGAAAGTGACCCAAATCAGATTTTTTTTTTTTTTTGTTGCTCAATAAGGACTTGCCGAGAAGCATCCCCCACAGCATGATGATGCCACTACTCTGATCTGTCAGCATAGCATCTTGGTCTGATGGCCAAAAACAGTGGCTTTCTCCTTGCCACTCTCACATAAAGCTTTGACTGGTGAAAAATCTGGGCAACAATTGAATGAAGACACTCTCCCAACTCATCTGCTGAAGCTTGTAACTCCTTCAGAGTAGTAAAAGTTGTTGGCCTTTCTCACTAATCTCATTCTTGCACAGTCACTCAGTTTTTGAGGTCAGCATGATCTTGGCACATCTGCCATATTCTTTCTATTTCTTGATTATGGATGTAACTGAACTGGGGGTGTTCAGTTCCTTGGAAATTTTTAAAGACTTCTCTGAGTTGCTTGGAGTGTTCTTTTTTGTCATGGTGTAACAGTAGCCAGGAATACTGATTAACAAGCTACACTGCATTCACTGCATTTCACCAATTTTGAGACTAGCACCATTTGGCTGAAACTCTGCTGAATTAGGTCAGTCCTAATAAGGCTCTAAGGGGGTGAACATTTATGCAGTCCCTTATTTAGCAGGCCAGTTTCACTTTGATGTTAAAGAGGTTATTTTTGTTATTTAAAAAAAAGCTAAATTAGATATTTTTTATCAGAGGTAGCCCAATCTGGAATTGTAATTATCAAACAGATTTGAACAGGGTCCAAAACTAACACTCACCACTCGCCAATTATGGGTAGATTTTGTCTCTGGCTGGTAAATTTTTAAGACCACTCGTCATTATGGCGAGTAATTTTTTACCAGCGAAAAATTCTTTTTTTTGTTACTGGAGAACGATGCAAGTATTGGCTGGTTTCCTGGCAGAGTAATGTGTATTTCAGGCCTAGATGATCTTTGGTCACGTAAGTGCGTCAGTCATGACATCATTCACAGCATGCCGAGGTGGATAGCTGATTGTTACTGTAGCCGTACCTTCTTGCAGTGTTGCAAACCTAGCAACTTTGTCACTATATTTAGCTAGTTTTCAGACCCCTCTAACGATTTTTTTTTCAAAAAAGCAACTAGCGACAAATCTAGCAACTCTGTCTGGTGTTACTGGAGACTTTTGAAGACTCTGAAATGAAAGCATGTATTGTTGTAGTGCCTCTTGAGCAGCAGGTGCTGCCGTGGGCCCCTCCCCGTCCCAAAGCACTGACAAGCAAAAATCACTCCTCGCGCAGTAGTCCCTCTCAGCTGCGGTGAGCAGGAGATGCTCACACCTCCATGTCCAGATTAACCACACTGTGAAGGCGCCTTGACAGTTTTTTCTATTGTCTCTTTTTGGTCAATTTAGATTGTTAATAAGGATTATATATATATATATATATATATATATATATATATATATATATATATATACATATATATATAGGCTCTTAAGTGGACCACAAGGTTTACAGCTAAACCAAACATAAGAAAACTAAACTTGTAAGAAAAATAGAATAATAAATGAATGATAAACCAAAAATAAAATTTAAAGTAACTCTGCCAGAGTATCTCTTGAGTCATTTTGCCTAGCCCAGATAAAGGAGAATTGAAATTGTAAAGTTATACAAACGTGAATTGACAGAAGCATATCATCTGTTGTTCTACACATAATAAGGGTCTTCTTACTCACTTTTTGTCTCTTTTATCATACATTATTGCTAGTATTAGTGCATACTATTAAAATTTTGATTGAGAATCCCATACAAGACCCAAATGACATGTTAAATAATACTGATGGCAAATTACAAAACTTAAAAGAAATTTTTATTTGGTTGGCTGGTAAAATATCTGCCTGGCTGGTAAAAAATTTCACTTACCAGCCAGCCTGGTTGGTAAGTGAAAAAGTTAGTTTTGGACTCTGGATTTGAAGATCCAACCTGACCAGTGTTAGCCAAAAAGCCGTATTACCACTACACAGATAATCATTTGCAAAAGCCTTGAATCAGATAATGTCCCCCCAACCAGGGGAGAAAATCAGGCTGAAAACGGAGCCTAAAATTGTCCAATATAAAGCTAGTCTTTCTTGAGTGGGTGCTTACTTGAGTGGGGTGCAGAGTTTCAACTATATGCCAAACTCTTCTTGAGGTTTATACCTGTAATTAAAGGCAAAGATTCCCTTACAACTGTTGTCAAGTGCATGCTTCTTCATGGATTCATTTGGTTTTCTTAAGTACTGTAATGGAGAGGTCAAGACATGCTAAAAATATAAAGTACTTTGGAATAACTTGTTCTGATTGTGCCATAAAGAAATTAATTGAATACAGAGAAATAAAGGTGACAGTGGTGTTTCGCTTGCAATTCAAACTAAATGGACTGAGTTTGTATAATTTTTGTCTCCTCATACTGCATTTAAATTACATTTCACTTTCATCTTTTCTCACACATATTCATTCACTGATGGCAGGGGATGTTTAGTGCTTTATCATCCACTACCATACATATGCATTCACACGCCACTAGCTCAGTCAAACCAAATCAGTTTTATAATAAATGTTTAGATATCTCAAAAGAATTCAAATAAAAAATTAGACAAAGCCAGCCGACCAAGTCAGGAAAAAATCTTTTTAAATCACCTGAACAATTTTAGGATACTGTCTTGCTTTTCCGTTGTATTCTAACTCTTAGATTTTGGTAGCCAAAACATAAAGTTTTCCACCTGTTAAGGACCGAGTCATTCTTTGTCATCTGTATCAGAAGTAAGCTGAGGAGAATGCTCAACAAACCTCTATGGCTGCTTTAAAATCCTCTTCTCTGGAAAGCTGTGTCCACTGAAGAGCACTTCAGAGACATTGGTTATGAAGAGAAAATTGCTTTATCCCTCTGTTTACAAGAGAGTACCTCTCTGTGATTCACCGGTGGAATGTAAACACTGATTAAATCCTCAACTAAAATCAAGCTTCGCTGGTGTTAGCAGCAGCTGGGCCCGTCCTAGGTGATGGTGGTGTGCATTTTAGCCTGACACTGCTTCATGAAATCTACATGTCCAGCTGTCAGAGATCTTTAAAAAATGAATGCTATTCTATGTACTTGCAAAGCTGATGGATCGGCCTGTTTCATGTCTGTTATCAAGAGTGTCCATCTTGCAAAACTTCCCAGCCAGAGCTACAGCTCTGAAAGCTGTTCTTACACCCAAATTCTATATACTCCCATCTGCGCAGCAATCTGCTCACAAAGCGCACTGTACTGCAATCTGAGCAATGCCACTGCACGCACTCAGGTCCATCTCTGAAGTTTCCAAGGAAAACCACTCCACTTTGCTCCACTCAAGATATGTGCCAGGTCTATCTTCAACATCAGCTGCTGCCAAAATGTGTCAATCCACAGAACAGATTGCTCCAAACAGGTGGGAAAATGTGCAAAGAATCCGGTCACCTTCAAAACACAATCAACACTCACAGGGCTACTACCGCGCCATTGATGGCAAAAAGTTAACTTTTAAGGTAGAAACAGCAGAATTTTAGATAAAAACACACATCCTCTGTAGCAAACACATAGCTCTTAAATTTTCTCACACATGGCAGACACAAAAAGTAACAAATTAATGCAAAAATGAACAGCAAATCAACCCCAGAAGGGAAAAATACTCTGTTGTTTCTGCATGTAGTTTCCCCATACACCTCCAGTGGGTGAGGTCGCTCACAGTTGGTTAGAGAAAAGTGCTGTGCACCAGGAATGCAGTGAAAGCGGAAAGTAGAATTGGAAAGTAGGAATGGTACTGCCGTATCCTGGGGTATTAAAAGTGATGAAAGAATTCCTATTAATGATTTCAGGCTAATAAGGCAAACGATGGAAAACAATATGAACACCGGCACATAAATCCTCACGCACCATGGCACAGCCGGCAGAGCGCTGGCACCATGGTCTTCTCTGAAGCCAAACTGTTAAACATGCTTTGCTGGCTATCATGCGACCCATAACATGAGTTTAAAAACACTTTAATTTCCTTCTGAGTGTAGATCAGTGGTAAGAAATGATTATGTTTTATAATAATCCTGTGTGCTGTGTCCTGCGACAGCAATGTCTGACACAATTAAAACCATCCAGATTTAAAAAAACATTTAAACTTATCTTAAACCCTTTCTATCTGAGATGTAGATAAAGTTTATCAGTGCTTGGTGTTTATTTTAGGCGCTGAAGTATTTTGTAACATTTTTAGGAGCTTCCTGTGAAATGAAACTGCACCTGGACAGGATTTGCCATTTGCAGCAGAAGGTGAAAATAACAAAAGCAGCCTATCATCATCTGTTTGAAAGAGCACGGGACATTATATCACATTCCCAGGTCCTTTATGATAATAGTTGATCATCTTCTCTCATATTAAATCAGGAAGGAGACAAGGGAATAGTGAGGAAAACAGTGCACGTATGTGCCATAGACTGAGAGAAAAAATAGAGGTCTTTGTTTGCTCTTCTGTCAAGATGTAGCTTAGTTAAGTGTAAAAACAATTCTTCGACTATAATTAACTTCCAGCACTACAGTAAACCTTGTTTTATAAATTATTTTTAGACCCGCACCATTTCGAAGACTTGATGTAACACACACTGCTTGCACATCAACTAGTGCCTGTATAATATGATTTTGAAACATTTGAAATATGAACCAGCCCACATTCACACCAGTTTAAGCAGAACCAAAGTGGAGGACATGACGCACATGCATCACCATGCCCAGCCCCATTTTTCCCCAAGTCTTTCCTGCTGCCCTGATGTTCCTTCTTCAGTTCCTTGAGTTTATTAATTATTTGGTCAGGCATTCAGGGGAACCCAGCCTTCACCATCTCTTTCGCAAATTTGGCACATAACTTGCTCTTGGAATTCCTCCAATGCCCAGATCACAACCAAACATTTTGTCTCCTCAGCAGATTACTTTTTCTCTATTTTCTGCTTGTCTTTACAACCTAGAAAAATGACATGCCCACCGATGATGTCACGGTTCACGAGGAAGAACCAACTCTTTTTTGTTCCAGATGAGAACCAACTTTTCAGGTTCAGAACTAATTTTTTTCCAGTTTGAACTCATCGGCCGGTTCAAAATTAGGTTGGAGAACCAGAACCGGCACAGAGCCCTGCAGGTCTGAAAGGCTTAATAGTGTAGTTTTTGCTTGTGGCAGCACACACCTACTACATCATGTATTTTGGCACTCTGATCGGCCCATAATGAATGTAACAGACAGAATGTCCATCCAAACACCATCTGTGTTTTATCTGAAAGGTTCTGCCCTTCTCAGATGACATTTATAGGCAGTTGCCCAGATGGCTGTGAAGTTTCTTCCATGGGATAGATTCATGAAACAGTCTATCTGGCTTGGCATGTTAGTCTAAAAAGTTTTTTCAAGCTAATCCATGATAAGACAAAGACTTAAAGAATAACAAAAGTTTAGCAGGTCCAGTAATAACACTATAAATAAATCCAGCCTTATATTTCATGACACATGTTGGTTCCAGGTGTAAAAAGTTACCACATGTTCCCTGTAAACAACACTATAATAAACCACAATTAAGTCATTCCACTGCTGGCCAGAGTCATAACATGTTTCCATGAAGCAGTGGTTTATGTTTAGTGTTTTTTATTGGAATACCTGAGGTCTGGACGTTTTCCTCTTTAAGACTGTATGTTTGATTTAACAGATCTATTGTCGTACAAGTAATTAAATAATATTTCTATAAAGCAAGCACCTTTAATAACAGACGTTGTCGGTTCACTTCTTCCCAGTTTTTAACATCTGTGTTTGTTTTGAAAATCAAGAAAGAAACTGTTTGGTTTGGTACAGGGTGTGCATGTATTATTTTACAGAGAACATAATGTCTTACCTATTAATTGTTTAAAACTGTCCAATCTTGCAAAAACAACACAATTAAATATGCTGCTTTGTGTGGGTTAAGAATTGGTCTCGTGGTTCAATCAAAGCATGAAGAACAACACCAACTCTAGAAGGTATTGGTCTATTGCTGCTGTCAGTGTTGGCGACTTCTGAGAAACTTAAGACAAAATTATCCACCAAATGGCATATTTTATGTGCACTCCAGAGGGGATTCACACAGAGTGCACGGAGTAAAAATAAGCCAGCCTAGGTTCAAAGATAAACAAACTGATGGCTTTTGGAGCCAATTAGGACATGCCCCTGTAACTGGAGTTTATTTTAACAGGCAGAAGATTCAGTGGCTCCACTCAGGGGAAAAAGCCCCTGAACCGTCTTTGAAGTTTCTCTCTCAGTGGGCGGTAATGTGGCATGGCACCGAGCCAAGGCCTATGAACACAGGGATTGAATAACGGCTGCCCAGTGTCCCTGCTGTGGTATTTGTTCCATATGTTAAGATAAAGCAGAATATAAAAAGTCACACGCACAAAGGACTGTTACATTTACACTCCTCTGAATAATTAGAGTGTTTACATGTCCAAGAGTGAGAGTCTCTGGGAGGGTTTCAATGTGGCCAACCTTTATGTGTGACACTAAACATAAATCCAGTGAATTAAAGCGGATGTGTTTCTTTCCTGTAAAGTTTTATTTAAAGATTTACTGGCTTGTATTACATTCATGCCGACTTACGAGCGATGGTATCTTTACCAGCTCCAAGTTCAAAGAAGCTGTAGGAATACATGTGAATGTATTTATGGACCTTGTATGTAATTTATAGGCCTGAGGGTTTAGCTCAGTGGTCAGTGCATGACAACACAGAGAACTGTTGGCAACTGGCTTCAAACATAAAGACGCACACCATCCAGAACTGTATCCATGCTGGCTTTTCTTTCCACTGAAAACCTACAAAGACAAAATAAAAATGGAACTGTTGGTATGTTGCTCTGGATACCATTTGAGGAAGTCCTCTTGGGTTAAAAGCAAAACATTAAACCAGGGTCTCAGACTTAAACTGACATGAGGGCACTTTCTGTCCAGTAGTCCTGAAGAAGAGTCACCTCAAGTGCTACAAGACGGTTCCTTTTTTCTGAAAATTCACTTAACCTGTTTCCAATATTTATGGTTTTTTATCATTCTGTGAACTGAAAAAACTCACAGAATTTCATATTTTTCCTTCCTAAGGGTGATTCATTTACAATTGGAACACGTGTAAAAATTATCCTTGCGCTCAATTCTTATAATTATATGTCGAAAATCCATATAGTACAGATTAGCACCATAATAGATTGACTAGGAAGTGGACAATCTGCCCTCAGCCTCACTATTTCTGTTTCAAAATTTAGCAGAAAGCTTTGATGGCATTTGGAAACATGTCCTTTCTGACTGTTTTGTCACTATCTATACTAAATCTACCAGTTATGCAATCTTTCTCAAATTGCGATTACTTGTGATTAACTTATTACAAAGTCTATGATTAATTAGATGATCTTTTTATTGACTGACAGCGCTAATTTTGAGCAATCGCAGACATCTGATTATCATGAATAACAGCATGGATTCTACGCTGTTCTATGACAATAGGCACTGTACTAGATTTTTACCTATATCCAATACGCTGAGATTTAGAGGTTCACTTCAGCCGATATTGGTATTTAAATATGTATTTTAGACCGAAATTTAATGATGAAAAAAACAACTTTAGTCCTTAGAACACACTTTAGAGTTCAAGGTATGGAGATAAACGACACGTCTGCTGGTACTGCCTAAAACATTTTCAGCTAATATCTGCCAATACCGATACAATGTCAATAATACTGTGAATCGCTGGTTAACCATCTAATTACCAGGGAGCACATTTTGCATCTCATAAAGACCCATGCAGGGCCACATATATCCCCTATGATCACATGGGCGATATAGGCCGTCGCCTAGGTCACCACGCTTGTAGGCCGCTGACATGAGATCTTAACATTTTGAATGAAGCTCTTGTGAAACAGACCGACATTGCCTGTGCCTCTCTCCCCTGCACCCATCAGTCCAGCCTCCCTCTTATCTGTCTCTCTCTTACTCCATCACTCTCCACAAGCACGACCTCCTCGCCACAGTAACAGCAAAGCGGGCTGTCAGAGTATGCTGATAGAATAATCGCTGGGTTTCTTCTGATTTCTCTAAAACAGCAGTGAGTAACTATGCTGATATTAGTGAATAAACTTACTGATGACAAAGTGCTGGGAGGGGGCACCAAATATCTCACCAAGGGCATCAGAATGACTAGAATCCATGTGTTAGCGTGGACAGGGACTCAGAGGTGTACAAGACATCCTTTTCTGTTTTCTTTACACTCAAGTTACTTCAAAAAGTTTAGGAATGAAACTTTCAAATTAGTTAAGAAAGTTGAATGGCAGATCAGAGAATAGTGAATGTAGCTACTTAGAAGAGTAAGTCATATTCTTCATTGAAATAGTTGACCTTACTCTACACAATGCTGTGAATAGCGAGGTTGTAACTTGTTGAGGCAGGGTCTTTATATTTTCAATTTATACAATGGTAGTAGAATATATTCAACCATAGAAAAGTACTTTTAAAGGCAGCACAAGGTTCTAGCACACATTCACTGGAAGGCCTAACAAATGAAAATTGTAAAAGTTGACACTGCTGGAGAATATTTTCTGATGGGCCTTCTTTAGTTTTTTTTTTTTTGCCCAAACTGGACTTGTATGCTACACTTGGAAATCTTCTCCCTCTGCATTCAGAGGAATATTTTACATTTGTGCATGCTGTCTCTTTAGCTGAAACCCAAAGCGTGCTGGTATGTCTGGCAACAAAAGCACAACACCTCCTTACCTGTCAAACAAACTTCTCATCACCTACAAGGCTTCAAACTTGTGGCGGTACATTTTCACACACAATCTGTTTTACCCTGCAGCAGACAAAAAACTTCATCACCTGCTATAGAGTCTCTTTCCCCCCCTTGAAAAAAAAGGTTATCAAACAAAAAAGTACAAAGATGCCTGAGTTTTATTTAGAACCCCCAACCGCTCCCAGCTGTAAAAAAGTACAACACACATCGCTTGGTGACGAGTAGTTATTGTGACACTTCAAATGCAGAAATCTGAGAAACAACAAGTAGAACCAGAAGGGAAAAAAAGGCAAAAAAAAGTTGGCGTTTGTGTGTGCTGCACCTGCAGGAAGACATAAACTTTCTGGGTATTTGCTGTAGTGGATCTACAGTAATAAAACCTTAGCGAAGAAGAAAAGACTTCTGTTTCCTCTGCAGCCTGACACTGAAACCTGCAGCAGTGCATTCAGAATCAAACAAAATTCAAGGCTGAAGAATGGAAAGTTAAATTGGACAAAATGAGCCGCAGAGGGAGTTTGCCAGCTTGGCTATTTGACACTGTTACAGCCTGTGAATGAGGTCAGAGTTCAAACTCTGGCAAGTGTTGAGAGTGAAATGGGGTGCTGTGACACAACCACACCTTCAGCTTGTCCATGTGTGTACGAACCATTTTATTTCAGTTACTCTACCATGTCCTCATCTCTAATGTATCCCCTTCTCCATGCTGGATATGGAGGGGATGGTGGTGTCTGTGTATATTTCCATCTCCTCTCCTGTGGATAAAGCTGTGCTGTATGGTAATAAGATGCTTTTTAAAGCACTGCACAGTCCAGCTGCATAGCTGAGTGTGGAAGTGTATACTAGGAGAATGCTAGGCAGTAGGAAGAGAGAAATCTGTGTGAAGCTCATGTTACATGTATGACAGACTGGTGGTCAGGAGAGATTTATTCATGTTCTGTAACTTTATGATGTGTGCTAGGTGTAAAATAGCCTTGTAAAAGCACAGCTGTAATAACACGTTAAAGAATAATAATGGAGGATATCTTATACTAAACTTCACACAACTTCATGCAGCACCTATAAAGGTTCAATCACACTTACAGCATTTGCAAAGGAAACTTCAGGAATCAACGATCATTAAAAGATATTTTACTATTGCAGCTGATAAACCAACACAGGTTGCTTTATAATGCACTTATGGTACTGGAATTCAATGTTCTGCAAGCATCTAATTAGAGATAAGGATGTAACATTTTATTGTTATTACTGCCATTATCAAAACCCTAGATGGGTTTTGATTCTCATCTGATACCACTTTGTTACTTTTCTATTATTTGTTTTAAATATGAGGGAACTATGTGATTAGGAAACTGCTATTTTATTTTAATTCATTTAAAATCTCTTGATTTCTGATCATGAAGTTTTTGCAAGTAAGGCTGTCAAAATAATGCATTTATTTTGCTTATTTATAGATAAATCGTTTAAAATATAACTATTGCTAAGGTTGGGCGTTGAGTAGGGCCTGGCTAATATATTGGATGGCTGATTTAATTGGCCAGTTTTATGCTGTTAAAAATAATTGTTAATTGGCCAAAAGTTGCCAGATAGACGCAGATACCAACACTTGTATTTTCACTAATGAATTGCAGGGAAAATGACTTGTTTCTTCTTAGACATGATGTCTGTGTTCTGTAATTATCCAGTAAAGCAGTGTTTCCCCAACATTTTCACTGGTGACCCACTTTTAACATGATACAAGCCAACGCTACCCAACACCATCGTTTTCCGTGTGCTATTGCTTATCAAGTGGCTGGCTGATTGAGCTGACGGCCACAGCTAGCTTTGATAACATTAATTCCAAACTCACTTTGGTCCTGACCTGGCACTTTCTGTTTGACAAACCTGGAAGAGGCCACTTCACCTTCAGGCTTTCTCCTTGTGCTTCACCCCAAAGGCCTTCAGAGATTGGCTGGTCTTGAACAATGAATTTCCTTTTTATTAGCCAGCTATCAATAACCGTAATCTTTGCTCCCTCCCTTCCAGTGGCTGGCAGAGTCTTGTTTTGTGTTCCTTTGTGGTGAAGAGGAGATCCCATGTAGCTGTAATGTATACTATAGGCATAAAAGTCAAATTACATATTGTAGCAAAGAAATTCTGAAATCTCATTTGGCCACCTAGTAAAACAATCTCCTGGGACCATGGGTCCTGACCCACTTTGGTAATGAGTGCAGTTGAGGGTGCACCAATTCCTTTCTTGCCACATGCTCAATTTTTACTTCCTTACAGCAGCGTGAACAGAGCCCAGAGCAGCTTAGCTGAGCATCAGATTTGTTGAAGAGAATGGTTTACCTCAATGGTAAGAATTTGTGAAATAACGACTCCGTAAGTTTCCTGTGTCTCATCCATGAGTCATGACGTGCCTGATTGTGTCAGTCACGCTTATCTGTTTATGTTAGCAAGCTAAACTAGCTTGAACGTAACAATGCAATAACTCACAGTAGTATTATGCTAAATCAAGCAGCAAGCTACCAGTTAAGACCAGCAAAAGTTTTGAGTTAAACGTGTTACAACCAGCAGACATGGTTGGTGAGCATTTCTGGTTGGAGTCTGATTCTTAATGACTTCATGGTTCAGAAAGATATGGAGGAGAAAATGAGAAGGCACGTTTAGAGGACATCTGAGAGGCCCATTAAACTGTGTTTAATAAGTGACTTTAATCCCTAAAATCAATAGTCAGCATCAGCCCCCAAAAATCCGTATCGGTCAGGCCCTAATATCAAGTATACTGAATGTATTGCTGCTTTTGCCACATAAGATCTAAAAAAATGACTTTATTGCAACCATTGAGTATAAATTACACTATATGGCCAAAAGTATTCGCTCACCTGCCTTGACTCGCATATGAACTTAAGTGACATCCCATTCTTAATCCATAGGGTTTAAAATGATGTTGGTCCACCCTTTGCAGCTATAACAGCTTCAACTTTTCTGGGAAGACTTTCCTCAAGGTTTAGGAGTATGTTCCTGAGAGTGACCCATTATTTCACAGATGTTTGTAGAAACAGTCTGCTTGCCTAGGTGCTTGATTTTATACACCTGTGGCCATGGAAGTGATTGGAACACCTGATTTCAATTAATTGGATGGGTGAGTGAATACTTCTGGCAACATAGTGTATGTAAAAGCTTTAAGCCGTCAGCAAAGAGTTTTGCTTCTCCCACTGTCTCCTAATGCCCCTTTCACAGCAGACAGCACACTCCCCCTCCCATCCAGAAAACTCTTCTACCTGCATGTGTGTTTTGTATCAGAAGGGAGGAAGGGAAGCATGGCAGAGCAGTAGTAGCGTAAAGGCACAACCAAGTGTTGTTAAGAGATGGCTGTTTGAGTTAGAGACAGGCAGTTTGGTTCAGAGAACAAACAGCACTGAATCCCTCATTTGGTGCTGGATGCTGAATGCTAAAACAGACTTATTGTTGGTGCTACTTAGGTCTCAGGTGTGTCCCATGCTTTTTATGCATTCTGGTATTGTATTTAATGTATTTATTTATAATGCTCCCATGTTTTCTGCTAGTCTGTTGTAACTGAATCAGTTTTCCACAGCACAGCCGATCTACAAGGTTTACACCAGTATTGGATCAGTACTCTGTATCGGCTGATACCAAACACTCTGGTATGGGAATCGTACTGGGAAGGAAAAAAGGTATTGAAATATCTCTATTATAAACCAGAGCCTAAAAGCTTTAACCTTCAAAGCAACTCATCCACAAAGCAACAGCAATAACACATCCGAAAGAAGTTGTATCCACGTGTACAGAAAAATGCATGAAACATACAGCAATAAATCATTCAGCAACAGAACCAGCCATCACCTTAGGCACTAGTTTCTTATCTACTCATTCTGCTTAACAATTGCACAAAGAATAGAAAAAGTAAAGACTTAGCCTAAGCCTGTTTTTATGGGACAAAGATTGGGGGTGAGGCAGATAAAGGAAAGAGAAAGCCCTGCAGTGTTGGAATATAATGACTATGTTTTTATCATGCCGACTAAATCTGATAAAACCTCTAGATAGGAGCTACAAGAAACAGTGAGAAGTCAGAGGAAGAAGAAGTATCACTGACTGTGTGGAGCTACAGGGTTTTTGTTTACCTCAGCACTACTTCAAACAATACAGCAGCTTTAAGCAAGCGCAGTCAGAGAGGAGCTGGTTGGTGCTGCAGTGATGTTGAATTAACCATCACTAAAGATTTCAGTGCTCTGATTCTGCTTTGTTCTGAATAATAACTGCTAGTGTTTTTTATTATGAGGCAAATAAAGGCTGTTAATAAAAGAAAGAAAAAGGAAATTTATTTTTTTTAAGACAAGGAATGATTTAATAATTTATCTTTTGATTACAAAACATTTTTTCCAACAAAAATCTGTTGTGGTTTAATCAGTTTTCAATTTGTAGCATTTAACTCTAGAGGTGAAAATGGCAGCATGCATAATGATGATTTGAGCCTTAATCTTTATACCTAAGGTATTTAAGCTATCCAGTGGTTCCCAAATGGCCTTGTGGCAAATCCTGGTGTGCCATGGGAATTTGATCAACCATATATTATCAGTGCAACTGTACATCAAGTAAAGATGCTGTTTCAAATGGTAAAGATGCTATTTTCCATGAATACAATATGCCTTTAGATTTTGGGCCCTAAGGATAAAAGGTTGGGAACTACTGGCTTACATTAGCACCGCCAGCAGCTTGATGTTCCTGTGACTACAGTTGCACACATTATTCAGAAGTTTTATGTCCACAGGACTCCAGACAACCTCCCTCGACATTACTGCACGAGGAAAATTGATGATAAATTGAAGAGATGGATAATTCGAATGGTAACCAAAGACCCCAGAACAACTTCCAAAGAGGTCAGAGGTTAACTCTAAGGTCAAAGTATATCAGTGTCAGAACACACCATCAGTTGCTGTTTGAGCCAAAGTACATTTTGACAAGCCACAACGCTTCTGGGAGAATGTCCTTCGG